>NC_143145.1:58120932-58426515 GCF_059928025.1 Delphinapterus leucas
CATTGCTATAAGCCCATACCTCAACCTCAATAAAGTTACTGATTTGTTTTTAAGCTACTAGTTCTAACTCTAAGACTGATTCTAAAGCATACATAAACATGTCATTCTCCATGAGCTAACTGTGCCAGACTTCACCACTGCTCAATCACTGTCTAGTCTTGGCAGGGGCAGGGGGTAAAACCAAATAACTTTTTCCTATTTTTAAATGTCCATATTTTCCTAAAATATACATATTTCATTTACCTGTGTTCTTGTTCTTTCAATGCAAGAAGTTCATGAAGTTGTTGCACCTGTTCCTTTTCTTGATGAAGAGAAGTTCTAAGTAAGTTTATTTCTCTATCAGCAGCTGCGGCTTTGAGTTCCACCTCTTGGATAAGTCGCATCTGAGTAAAATACACACCATTACAGTATTTAGATAATAATCTCCTCTGCTTCTATTTTAATGTCAGTTGCCCAAAGACAAGTGCCTTCTAAATAATAGGACCTAGGGACTAAGTTGATTTTCAAAATTTATTAAATGCTATGGTCTCATAAAGTGTAGTCTTAGAAGCATCAAACACATTAGCATTAACTCGTATTTCACCACAGACTTTATTGAAAATTTCCATTCAGAAGGCATGAAAATTAAAAGTCTCCAAGTACCCCAAGGAGACATTTAAAAACTGGCTCTTAAACACAAGCCTAACAACCTGCAGCATTTCCACCAACTCTGCTTTGTGAATGTTGGCAGCCCTAATTGAAGAAATGATTCCATAGGTTAAATTACTGGCACATTTAAACTAATTTTTGCATTCAGCCTAACATCCTTTATGTTTACCATATAATGGCATAATTTGTTTCAGGACAGAAGCTATGAATGTGTTAATTCATGGGACTGATAGAGTAAAATAGAGAAATACCTGTGCTGCTTGCTGTTGCCCTTTTTGTCTCTCCTTTTTTTCTAATGCTTTTTCCAGGGTTATTAAGTGTCTAACGTGATCCTCTTGTTGATCTCTTGCTTTAATTAATTCAATAGTTAGTTTTTTAATTTCATTTTGAAGACTGTGAACCATAATTTCGAGTTGTAGTTTGGAATTTCTCTCTTTAAAAATAATTTCCTTTAGCCTAAAGCATAAATCAAACGTTGCTTTAAGTATATTACACATATAGAAAGATAAAAACTGTACTAAACATTAAAAGTTACAGTAGAGAGGAAGATTTGAAGTATGTTCCAAATTCTCCTTAGATAAAAAACGTTGAAAAACAGTATGCCTTTCGCCCATCCCTGAAACTAGCATTGGGCCAAGAGGGAAAACATTTTACATAAATCAATGAAACTTTATCTAAGAAGATATAGTACATATATACAGTGGAATATTACTCAGCCATAAAAAGGAATGAAATAGTGCCATTTACAGAAACATGGACAGACCCAGAGATTGTCATACAGAGTGAACTTAAGTCAGAAAGAGAAAAACAAATATCGTATAATATTGCTTATATGTGGAATCTAGAAAAATGGTACAGATGAACTTATTGGCAAAGCAGAAATAGTCACAGATGTAGAGAACAAACTTATGGTTACCAAGGGGGGTGGGGTGAGACAAATTGGGAGACTGGGATTTACATATATATACTACTATGTATAAAATAGATAACTAATGAGAACCTACTGTTTAGCACAGGGAACTCTACTCGGTGCTCTGTGGTGACCTAAATGGGAAGGAAACCTAAAAAAGAGTGGATATATGTATACATATAACTGATTCACTTTGCTGCACAGCAGAAACTAACACAACATTGTAAAGCAACTATACTGCAATAAAAAAAAAAACAAAAAAACCCACAAAGCTGTAGTAACTAAAACAGTATGGCACTGGCACAAAACCAGACACATTGACCAATGGAACAGAATAGAAAACCTAGAAATAAACCCACACATATATGGTCAACTAATTTTCAACAAAGACCCTAAGAATATATAGTGGAGAAAGGACAGTCTCTTCAATAAATGGTATGGGGAAAACTGGATATCTACATGAAAAAAAATGAAATTGGGCCTTATCTTACACCATACACAAAAATCAACACGAACTGGGTTAAGAACATAGACATAAGACCTGAAACCATAAAACTCCTAGAAGAAAACATAGAAGGAAACTCCATGATATTGATCTTGGAAATGATTTTTCCATGGGGACACCAAAAGCATGAACAAGAAAAGCAAAAATAAACAAGTAGGACTACATCAAAATAAAAAGTTTCTGCACAGCAAAGGAAACAATCAAGAAACTAAAAAGGCAACATGACAAATGGGAAAAAATATTTGCAAACCATATATATGATAATGGGATAATATCCAAAATATGTAAAGAATTCATACAACTCAAAAGCAGAGAAACCACAAATAAACCAATTTTAAAATGGGCAAAACCCCTGAATAGACATTTCTCCAAAAATACGCAAATGGCCAAAAAGTATATAAAAACATGTTCAATGCCACTATTCATCAAGAAAATGCAAATCAAAACCACAGTGAGGTATTACCTCACACCTGTTAGAATGGCTATTATCCAAAAGTCAGAATATAACAAGTCTTAGTGAGGATATGGAGAAAAGGGAGGTCTTATACACTGTTGGTGAGAATTTAAACTGGTGCAGCCATTATGGAAAATAGCATGGAGGTTCTTCAAAAAATTAAAAACAGAACTACCATAAAAGTGGGATCCACCAATCCCAATTCTGGGTATATATCCAAAGGAAGTGAAACCAGTATCTCAAAGAGAAACCTGCATTCCCATCTACACTGTAGCATTATTTGCAGTATCGAGATATGGAATCAACCTAAATGTCTATTAATGCATGAATGGATTAAAAGGTTATAAATAAATAAATAAATAAATAAATAAATGCCATATTAGTCAGCCTAATAAAGAATGAAATCTGGCCATTTGTGACAAAACGGATGAACGTGGAGATTATGCTAAGTGAAATAACTGGTGATATCACTTATATGTGGTATCTAAAAAAAGTTGAACTCATGGGACTTCCCTGGTGGTCTAGTGGGTAAAACTCCACACTCCCAATGCAGAAGGCCCAGGTTCGATCCCTGGTTGGGGAACTAGATACTGCATGCATGCTGCAACTAAGAGTCCGCATGATGCAACTAAAGATCCCGCGTGCCACAACTAAGACCTGGCACAGCCAAAATAAATAAATAAATATTAAAAAAAAAAGTTGAACTCATAGAAACAGAGAGTAGACTATATAGTGGCGACCAAGGGTCAGGAGTGGGGGGAATGTTGGCCACAGGGTACAAGCTTTCAGTTATGAGTAAGTTCCAGAGACCTAATGTACAACATGGTGACTAAAGTTAAAAGTAATGCATTGTATACTTGAAATTTTCTAAGCAAGTAGATATTAAGTATTCTTAACACACAAAAAAACAACTATATGAGGTGAAGGATATATTAATTGGCTTGACTGTGGTAATGATTTCACAATGTATAACAAAACATCACATTGTACATCTTAAATATATACAATTTTTATCTGTCAGTTATACCTCAACAAAGCTGAAAAATAAAATATTGAGATTGAGAAAAAAATAAATTAATGAAACTTTATCTTATGTGAACTTTACTATTCAACAGCAAAACTACAAAACACATTTTTTCAGGCATTGTGCTAGATGTCAGCTTAAAAGCAAGCAAGATGAATAAGATACAGCCTGGTCTTCAAGGAGCTTAATATCTAGCAGAGGGGACACTGATGCATTTATAAAGAAAGCTACAGGAGAGAAGCAATATCTGAACAGATACCTGGAAGTCAACTCTGACTTCCCTGTATCTTCCCCAGACACTAAGTATTATATCCTAGTACTATACTACCTCTGTGTTACTTAGAGCCTTTTGACTAAAAACTCTTAACTAGTTTCAGTAAGAAAGGAGAATTTATTGACCCACATAACCAATTCAGAGGCTGGGGTGGCACTATTCCGAGGCACAGCTGAAACCAAGGATATGAATACCATCAGGTCTCTCTCTCTGATTCCCTACAGGCTGGTTTTCAACTTAGAACTGAGCTCTGGGAAAGGCTCTGGTTAGTCCAATTTGGTTCATATGCCCACTCCATGCAGCGGTCACTGTGGCCATGTGGGCTAAGGCCAGGGGCTCACCTCTTAACCAATATTATAGGCAGAGAGGCAGTTCATGACAGAACAGAAGTCAAGTGTTTGAAAAGGGGACAACGAATAGCAAAGATATAGCCTCATGAAGGAATTTCTGAGCTAGGCAGCCACTCCAATGTGTACCTACTATAATTGCCAAGCCATAATTGAGAAAAATCCCTACACTCATCAGCTTCTATACTACAGTCATTTCTCCAATTCCTGTCCTCTTGCCTTTGAGAGTCGTCTCCAAACTGGTCTTCCTTTGTTCACTCTCAACTCTAGTTTGGTATGTTATATGAAAGAATATTGGACTTTATTCTGTGGACCATATGGTGGAAGGGGCAGAGAAGCTACCGATCAGTAAAATTAGAGAAATCCTCTAATCAAGAGATAAGGGCCTAAACTGACGCAACCGTTTGGGGATAGAGAGGAGATAGTTCAACACCGTTTAAGCAGAATGAAGACGGTATCAATACCAACTGGTTATGAAGTTTGAGAATGAGAAAGGAAGCAAAAAACATCATTCTGAAATTTCTAGCTTTGGTGGCTGACCAGAACACCATTTATTAGAACAAAGAATACAGAATAAGGGAGCAGGAAAAAGTCAACCTAAGGACATGCTGATCTTAAGACACTTATAAGCAATGTAGACAAGAAATTTTTAGTAGATGACTAGATGAACAATGTGTTAATCAAGGAGGCCTATAAAACAGATAAAAGATTTGGGAGCTTATTGGTTAGGTATTAAAAGCATAGTAAAGAAGATTCACTTTTTGAGATAATATATACTCACAGCATGGTACCTAGATGCTAGACCCTGTCTTAGGTATGAGGAAAACAGAGTCCCTACCAAGTCACATAAGGGAATATGAAGATTGGTGAGGATCTAATCCCCAAAAAACATTTGGGGTATAAATGAAAAAAGAATCAGAAAAGATTGAAGATGAATTTCCAAGAGAACAACAAATATGTAACACAGGGAACATGGCACAACAGCAAAGAGGTTAAAGAAGGATAAAGATGAGGTGTGTCCAAAGCTTTCCAATTAAAATAGAATTTGGCTAGCAACCCCAGACATAACTTCCTCTAATATTCCACTAGATAATACCTACAAAACAGAATAAAACAAAAATTCATACACATATGACTCTAAACAAGAGAAAACATAGTGCCAAAATCAGGGAGGAATTTCAACAATAAGGCAAATGGAACTAACTTAAAATAATAACAGCTCTTAGAACACTCAGGCTTTGCCTTGTATCTTTCTGGATTAAAAAAAAAAAGATATACCCTCTCTTTCATTCTATGACTGTGACTCATTGAGTCACACAGTCTCTATAAATCTATCATTAAACTATGTTGGCTACCTATGCACCTACTGCAAACAAAAGTGCTGTTTCTTCTGAGGTGGTCAGAGGACAGTTATTTTATCCATTCTGTTCCTTTACCCCTGTCCAGCACTGTCTTGTATAAGGCAAGAAATTGGTGGGTAGTGGTGGTTTGGCTAGTAATAGCACAAAGCATCATAGCTTGTGTAATTACAGAGGTTTTCATGGAACACGTTTGGTATTGTAATTTTCCTTATATTCTATAAGTACAAAGAATCAGAGAATCAGGTAGTGAGGGGTAGAAAATACCACATCAGTACCACACAACTTTACTAGTTAAATGCTTAAAAGAACCTGGAAATTGGGCTGGGAGCCGTGTACATCAACTTACTAATGAATGAAGATTGTAGGAAGGGAATTATCTACTGTATAAGCAGCTAAGAAATGGAACCAAGAGCAACTTCCTAAGCCCTATTTGTTGGCAAACACCAAGTCTAGAAACCCGGTGCTCATTCAAGGAGAAGAGATAAAAATTGAAAGGAATCCCATGGAAAAAATCTTATAACCTTTTAAGGAAAAGCATAACTTTTGAAATAATTGCCTATAGGAAACAGAAGAAAAAAGTTATTGTTATTTCAGAAAACCGTTTGGTATTCGCACATCTTGGAATAAGACAATCCTGTATTACATAATTTACTACAGAAAAAAAAAGAGATAAAATGGGAAATGGAATAAGATGGAATGAAAACATTAGAATTAAGAAACTTGGGTTATCTGGTACTGAAGCCCATTGTTGAGAAGAATATGCAACAGAGACTGATTATGACCCAGAATGCCTAAAGAAAAAATGTGCCAAGCCCCGTCCTTTACAGAAAAAGTCTGCCAATCTCAGCTCTACACTCTTCCTGTTTTTCACTTATAATACTTTTTTTTTATCGATCTGACATCTCCCAGCTTGAGGGCTCAAATTAATATCCTGAATCCTTTGTTAATGTAAAAAACTGACAAAGCCCTAAATCTTTAAATTAGTTCAAACTAAAACCATATGCATAGTTTTTTTTTATCATACTACAGCTAGTTTAAACTAAGGCATTCCAGTTCCAAGTTCAGCATTCTTTGCGCTATGAGATAACTTAAGGTATACAGACTTTCCCCTTACCTGTCTGTAGTAAGAAGAGCCAGGCTATGAATATCTTTTTTTTCATTTGCATGTTTATGCAGTTCATCAATATAATCCATAAGTTTCTTTTCAGTTTGTTCAGCTTTCCATCTCTTCTCTCTCTCTTGATCTAGCTCCTCAACTAGTGCCTGAAAGAAAACAATATTGTTATGTGAAATTGGAAAAGTTACCTAACCTCTCATTGCCTCAATTTTCTCATTTATAATGTGGGAATAAGAGCATCTAATTCAAAGGGCTGTGGTGAGAATTAACCAAAAGAATGGAAGTAAAGCATGCAAAACAGTGTCTGGCACAAAATAGCCACTCAATAAATGTTAGCTGCTATTATTATTGTCATAATGATTTTTATTATTTTCTAAATATTAAGGCCTTTATACCTGAGAATAAGGGGACAAAACCAATAGCATGAAAGGTGTGAAATGTTTCAAAAAGTAATCATACTATTGGAAGAATAGTGCACATTACAATCCGAAGTAAAACCAGTTGTTCACAGTAAAATAAGGGTAAGTTAATAAAAAATGTAAAATAAATCAATGTGTGCTAAAAATTCTTAACATGTGAATGATTAAGGAAAATATTGAAGAATTTTAAAATTCTTGAATGCCTCTTAATCTGGAATCCATGGGTCCAAAACTGGGTTTCAGGAGAGCCCATGAATACCCTGAAATTATATACAACATTTTATGAGTTTCTCTAAGGAAGTTTCTCTGCAAAACACCGTAGATTTCCTTAGATATTTAAAGGAGTCTGAGACTCATAAGTTAGGAACCACTGCTTTAGGAAGAATTCAAATATTCAGACATGTTTTCTCCTCCACAAGCATACAACAAAATGATTTCACTGAAATCTGATCTTAAATAAATGTGTAATTTCCATTCCTTTAAAAATTACAAAAATAGAAATGAGGGGGGCGGGACCTTGAAGATGGCGTAAGAGTAAGACGCGGAGATCACCTTTCTCCCCACAGATACACCAGAAATACATCTACACGTGGAACAACTCCTACAGAACACCTACTGAAGGCTGGCAGAAGACCTCAGACCTCCCAAAAGGCAAGAAACTCCCCACGTACCTGGGTAGGGCAAAAGAAAAAAAGAAAAAACAGAGACAAAAGAATAGGAACGGCACCTGCACCAGTGGGAGGGAGCTGTGAAGGAGGAAAAGTTTCCACCCACTAGGAAGCCCCTTCACGGGCGGAGCGGGTAGCTTTGGAGCCGCGGAGGAGTGTACAGCAACAGGGGTGCGGAGGGCAAAGCGGGAAGATTCCCACACAGAGGATCGGTGCCGACCGGCACTCACCAGCCCGAGAGGCTTATCTGCTCACCCGCCGGGGCGGGCGGGTCTGCGAGCTGAGGCTCGCGTTTTGGTCGGAGCGCAGGGAGAGGACTGGGGTTGGCGGCTTGAACATAGCCTGAAGGGGTTAGTGCACCACGGCTAGCCGGGAGGGAGTCCTGGGAAAAGTCTGCACCTGCCGAAGAGGCAAGAGACTTTTTCTTCCCTCTTTGTTTCCTGGTGCGCGAGGAGAGGGGTTTCAGAGCGCTGCTTAAAGGAACTCCAGAGACGGGCATGAGCCGCGGCTAAAAGCGCGAACCCCAGAGACGGGCGCGAGCCGCAGCTAAAAGCACGGACCCCAGGGACGGGCGGGAGACGCTAAGGCTGCTGCTGCCGCCACCAAGGGGCCTGTGTGTGAGCACAGGTCACTCTCCACACCCCTCTTCCGCGGAGCCTGTGCAGCCCACCACTGCCAGGTTCCCGGGATCCAGGGACAACTTCCACGGGAGAACGCACGGTGGGCCTCAGGCTGGTGCAACGTCACACCGGCCTTTGCCGACCCAGGCCCGCCCTGCAGGCGGTGCCCCTCCCTCCCCCCAGGCCTGAGTGCGCCAGAGCCCCCGAATCAGCGGCTCCTTTAACCCCGTCCTGTCTGAGCAAAAAACAGATGCCCTCCAGCGACCTACACGCAGAGGCAGGGCCAAATCCAAAGCTGAGCCCCTGTGAGCTGTGAGAACAAAGAAGAGAAAGGGAAATCTCTCCCAGCAGCCTCAGAAACAGCGGATTAAAGCTCCACAATCAACTTGATGTACCCTGCATCTGTGGAATACATGAATACACAACGAGTCATCCCAAATTGAAGAGGTGGGCTTCGAGGGCAAGATCTATGATTTTTTCCCCTTTTCCTCTTTTTGTGAATGTGTATGTGTATACTTCTGTGTGAGATTTTGTCTGCATAGTTTTGCTTCCACCATTTGTCCTAGGATTCTAAACGTCCATGGTTTTTCATTTTTTTCTTAATAATTAATTATAATAACTTTATTATACTTTCTTTCTTTCTTTCCCCTTCCTTCCTTCCTTCCTTCCTTCCTTCCTCCCTCCCTCCCTCCCTTCTTCCCTCCCTCCTTTAGACAACGAATCATCCGAAATTGAGGAGGTGGTCTCTGAGAGCAAGATTTATGATTTTTTCCCCTTTACCTCTTTTTGTGAGGGTGTATGTGTATGCTTCTGTATAAGATTTTGTCTGTATAGCTTTGCTTCCAACATTTGTCCTAAGGTTCTATCCGTCCCTTTTTTTTCCTAAATAATTATTTTTTAATTCAATAACTTTATTATACTTTATATTATTTTACTGTATCTTCTTTCTTTCTGTCATTTTTCCTTCCTTCCCTCCTTCCTTCCTCCCTCCCTCCCTCCCTCCTTTCTTTCCTTCTTGCCTTCTTTCCTTCTTTGCCTCTTTCTTTCTTTCTTCCTTCCTTCCCTCCTTTCTTTCTTTCATTATTCATACTTCTACTAATTCTCTCTACTTTTTCTCCCTTTTATTCTGAGCCGTGTGGATGAAAGGCTCTTGGTGCTCCAGCCAGGAGTCAGGGCTCTGCCTCTGAAGTAGGAGAGCCAACTTCAGGACACTGGTCAACAAGAGACCTCCCAGCTACACATAATATCAAACGGCGAAAATCTCCCAGAGATCTCCATCTCAACACCAACACACAGCTTCACTCAACGACCAGCAAGCTACAGTGCTGGACATCCTATGCCAAACAACTAGCAAGACAGGAACACAACCCCACCCATTAGCAGAGAGGCTGCCCAACATCATAATAAGGCCACAGACACCCCAAAACACACCACCAGACGTGAACCTGCCCACTAGAGAGACAAGATCCAGCCTCATCCACCACAACACAGGCACTAGTCCCCTCCACCAGGAAGCCTACACAACACACTGAACCAACCTTAGCCACTGGAGACAGACATCAAAAACAGAGGGAACTACGAACATGCAGCCTGCAAAAAGGAGACCCCAAACACAGTAAGATAAGCAAAATGAGAAGACAGAAAAACACACAGCAGATGAAGGAGCAAGATAAAAATGCACCAGACCTAACAAATGAAGAGGAAATAGGCAGTCTACCTGAAAAAGAATTCAGAATAATGATAGTAAGGATGATCCGAAATCTTGGAAATAGAATGGACAAAATGCAAGAAACAGTTAACAAGGACCTAGAAGAAATAAGGATGAAACAAGCAACGATGAACAACACAATAAATGAAATTAAAAGTACTTTAGATGGGATCAATAGCAGAATAACTGAGGCAGAAGAACGGATAAGTGACTTGGAAGATAAAATAGTGGAAATAACTACTGCAGAGCAGAATAAAGAAAAAAGAATGAAAAGAACTGAGGACAGTCTCAGAGACCGCTGGGACAACATTAAACGTACCAACATTCGAATTATAGGGGTTCTAGAAGAAGAAGAGAAAAAGGGACTGAGAAAATATTTGAAGAGATTATAGTTGAAAACTTCCCTAATATGGGAAAGGAAATAGTTAATCAAGTCCAGGAAGCACAGAGAGTCCCATACAGGATAAATCCAAGGAGAAATACGCCAAGACACATATTAATCAAACTGTCAAAAATTAAATACAAAGAAAGCATATTAAAAGCAGCAAGGGAAAAACAACAAATTACACACAAGGGAATCCCCATAAGGTTAACAGCTGATCTCTCAGCAGAAACCCTACAAGCCAGAAGGGAGTGGCAGGACATACTGAAAGTGATGAAGGAGAAAAACCTGCAACCAAGACTACTCTACCCAGCAAGGATCTCATTCAGGTTTGATGGAGAAATTAAAACCTTTAAGACAAGCAAAAGCTGAGAGAGTTCAGCACCACCAAACCAGCTTTACAACAAATGCTAAAGGAACTTCTCTAGATAAGAAACACAAGAGAAGGAAAAGACCTATAATAACGAACCCAAAACAATTTAGAAAATGGCAATAGGAACATACATATCGATAATTACCTTAAATGTAAATGGACTAAATGCTCCCACCAAAAGACACAGATTGGCTGAATGGATACAAAAACAAGAGCCTTATATATGCTGTCTACAAGAGACCCACTTCAGACCTAGAGACACATACAGACTGAAAGTAAGGGGATGGAAAAAGATATTCCATGCAAATGGAAACCAAAAGAAAGCTGGAGTAGCAATTCTCATATCAGACAAAATAGACTTTAAAATAAGGACTATCAGGAGACAAAGAAGGACACTACATAATGATCAAGGGATCGATCCAAGAAGAAGATATAACAATTGTAAATATTTATGCACCCAACATAGGAGCACCTCAATACATAAGGCAAATACTAACAGCCATAAAAGGGGAGATCAACAGTAACACATTCATAGTAGGGGACTTTAACACCCCACTTTCACCCATGGACAGATCATCCAAAATGAAAATAAATAAGGAAACACAAGCTTTAAATGATACATTAAACAAGATGGACTTAATTGATATTTATAGGACACTCCATCCAAAAACAACAGAATACACATTTTTCTCAAGTGCTCATGGAACATTCTCCAGGATAGATCATATCTTGGGTCACAAATCAAGCTTTGGTAAATTTAAGAAAATTGAAATTGTATCAAGTATCTTTTCCGACCACAACGCCATGAGACTAGATATCAATTACAGGAAAAGATCTGTAAAAAATACAAACACATGGAGGCTAAACTATACACTGCTTAATAATGAACTGATCACTGAAGAAATCAAAGAGGAAATAAAAAAATACCTAGAAACAAATGACAATGGAGACACAACGACCCAAAACCTATGGGATGCAGCAAAAGCAGTTCTAAGGGGGAAGTTTATAGCAATACAAGCCCACCTTAAGAAGCAGGAAACATCTCGAATAAACAACCTAACCTTGCACCTCAAGCAATTAGAGAAAAAAGAACAAAAATACCCCAAAGCTAGCAGAAGGAAAGAAATCATAAAAATCAGATCAGAAATAAATGAAAAAGAAATGAAGGAAACGATAGCAAAGATCAATAAAACTAAAAGCTGGTTCTTTGAGAAGATAAACCACTAGCCAGACTCATCAAGAAAAAAAGGGAGAAGACTCAAATCAATAGAATTAGAAATGAAAAAGGAGAAGTAACAACTGACACTGCAGAAATAGATCATGAGAGATTACTACAAGCAACTCTATGCCAATAAAATGGACAATCTGGAAGAAATGGACAAATTCTTAGAAATAAACAACCTGCCAAGACTGAATCAGGAAGAAATAGAAAATATGAACAGACCAATCACAAGCACTGAAATTGAAACTGTGATTAAAAATCTTCCAACAAACAAAAGCCCAGGACCAGATGGCTTCAAGGCGAATTCTATCAAACATTTAGAGAAGAGCTAACACCTATCCTTCTCAAACTCTTCCAAACTATAGCAGAGGGAGGAACACTCCCAAATTCCTTCTACGAGGCCACCATCACCTTGATACCAAAACCAGACAAGGATGTCACAAAGAAAGAAAACTACAAGCCAATATCACTGATGAACATAGATGCAAAAATCCTCAACAAAATACTAGCAAACAGAATTCAACAGCACATTAAAAGGATCATACACCATGATCAAGTGGGGTTTATTCCAGGAATGCAAGGATTCTTCAATATATGCAAATCTATCAATGTGATAAACCATATTAACAAATTGAAGGAGAAAAACCATATGATCATCTCAATAGATGCAGAGAAAGCTTTTGACAAAATTCAACACCCATTTATCATAAAAACCCTGCAGAAAGTAGGCATAGAGGGAACTTTCCTCAGCATAATAAAGGCCATATATGACAAGCCCACAGCAAACATCATCCTCAATGGTGAAAAACTGAAAGCATTTCCACTAAGATCAGGAACAAGACAAGGTTGCCCACTCTCACCACTGTTATTCAACATAGTTTTGGAAGTTTTAGCCACAGCAATCAGAGAAGAAAAGGAAATAAAAGGAATCCAAATCGGAAAAGAAGTAAAGCTGTCACTGTTTGCAGATGACATGATACTATACATAGAGAATCCTAAAGATGCTACCAGAAAACTACTGGAGCTAATCACTGAATTTGGTAAAGTAGCAGGATACAGAATTAATGCACAGATATCTCTGGCATTCCTATATACTAATGATGAAAAATCTGAAAGTGAAATCAAGAAAACACTCCCATTTACTGTTGCAACACAAAGAATAAAATATCTAGGAATAAACCTACCTAAGGAGACAAAAGACCTGTATGCAGAAAATTATAAGGCACTGATGAAAGAAATTAAAGATGATACAAATAGATGGAGAGATATACCATGTTCTTGGATTGGAAGAATCAACATTGTGAAAATGACTGTACTACCCAAAGCAATCTATAGATTCAATGCAATCCCTATCAAACTACCACTGGCATTTTTCACAGAACTAGAACAAAAAATTTCACAATTTGTTTGGAAACACAAAAGACCCCGAATAGCCAAAGCAATCTTGAGAATGAAAAAAGGAGCTGGAGGAATCAGGCTCCCTGACTTCAGACTATACTACAAAGCTACAGTAATCAAGACAGTATGGTACTGGCACAAAAACAGAAAGACAGATGAATGGAACAGGGTAGAAAGCCCAGAGATAAACCCATGCACATATGGACACCTTATCTTTGATAAAGGAGGCAGGAATGTACAGTGGAGAAAGGACAGCCTCTTCAATAAGTGGTGCTGGGAAAACCGGACAGGTACATGTAAAAGTATGAGATTAGATCACTCCCTAACACCATACACAAAAATAAGCTCAAAATGGATTAAAGACCTAAATGTAAGGCCAGAAACTATCAAACTCTTACAGGAAAACATAGGCAGAACACTCTATGACATAAATCACAGCAAGATCCTTTTTGACCCACCTCCTAGAGAAATGGAAATAAAAACAAAAATAAACAAATGGGACCTAATGAAACTTAAAAGCTTTTGCGCAGCAAAGGAAACCATAAACAAGACCAAAAGACAACCCTCAGAATGGGAGAAAATATTTGCAAATGAAGCAACTGACAAAGGATTAATCTCCAAAATTTACAAGCATCTCATGCAGCTCAATAACAAAAAAACAAACAACCCAATGCAAAAATGGGCAGAAGACCTAAATAGACATTTCTCCAAAGAAGATATACAGACTGCCAACAAACACATGAAAGAATGCTCAACATCATTAATCATTAGAGAAATGCAAATCAAAACTACAATGAGATATCATCTCACACCAGTCAGAATGGCCATCATCAAAAAATGTAGAAACAATAAATGCTGGAGAGGGTGTGGACAAAAGGGAACCCTCTTGCACTGCTGGTGGGAATGTGAATTGGTTCAGCCACTATGGAGAACAGTATGGAGGTTCCTTAAAAAACTACAAATAGAACTACCATATGACCCAGCAATCTCACTACTGGGCATATACCCTGAGAAAACCAAAATTCAAAAAGAGTCATGTACCAAAATGTTCACTGCAGCTCTATTTACAATAGCTCGGAGGTGGAAGCAACCTAAGTGCCCATCATCGGATGAATGGATAAAGAAGATGTGGCACATATATACAATGGAATATTACTCAGCCATAAAAAGAAACAAAATTGAGCTATTTGTAATGAGGTGGATAGACCTAGAGTCTGTCATACAGAGTGAAGTAAGTCAGAAAGAAAAAGACAAATACCATATGCTAACACATATATATGGAATTTAAGAAAAAAAAATGTCATCAAGAACCTAGGGGTAAGACAGGAATAAAGACGCAGACCTACTGGAAAACGGACTTGAGGATATGGGGAGGGGGAAGGGTGAGCTGTGACAGGGCGAGAGAGAGTCATGGGGATATACACACTACCAAACGTAAGGTAGATAGCTAGTGGGAAGCAGCCGCATGGCACAGAGATATCGGCTCGGTGCTTTGTGACAACCTGGAGGGGTGGGATAGGGAGGGTGGGAGGGAGGGAGACACAAGAGGGAAGACATATGGGAACATATGTATATGTATAACTGATTCACTTTGTTATAAAGCAGAAACTAACACACCATTGTAAAGCAATTATACCCCAATAAAGATGTTAAAAAAAAATTACAAAAATAGTGACATTACAAAAAATCTGGAAATCAGGAAGGGGAAAATAACCCAACCACAACCCCCAATAAAATTACACAAAATATTTTTTTGCTCATAAAAACATGCATAGTTTTTCTGGGACTAACTTCGAATTTAAAAATAAGATTATTCATATCCAATTTTTCTTAATCTCTTAAATCATACCCGGTAAGTGGCATTTTCTGAGCTACCGTTGTTTACTTTAATTATTTCAGTCTTCTGCTTTTCTGATTCTTCTAATATATTATTGTTCCCTAAAGATGATCTTACGTGTAATTCTTTAAAGAAAGGTGGTTTCATTTTACGATTACAACTGCAAAGAAAAAACCACAAAAAATAACTCAAAGAAATGTATAATACTTATAAGTATTTTTCACAACTTAGGTAATGACAATCCAGCATAAAGAGAGCCTTTTATATAAATTTATATGAAAGTACTGACTAAATTTGAGGCTGCAAGGCTGAAAAGTCAAATCTTTTGACATTAGAACAGTAAAAAAATATGACCATGAGATAGCTTTAAGAAAGAAGCCAGCAATAGTAACTTTTGTGTGCCTTATCTGAATTCCTAGAACTAAAAGAAGTACCTTATAAAAGCATTGTTGTTTTTACTGTGGTGCTTAACAGTTTGAATAGTTTTGGAATAATATGGGATTTTTGATCTTCGAGGAATTTTTCTATTGCATTCTTTTCTGTTTCCATAGTCACTTTCAGAAGTCACATCTGTGTCTCTTTTTGGTCTGAGATCTTTCTCAGGAACATTATCTATTAAAGAATTAGAAGTCTAGAATAAAAAAACAAAGTTTTTTAAAAGTTCAATTCGGTATAAAAGAACATAATTTGACATTTTCTAAAATGCTATAACTTTTTACAAGATTAAAGATTTATAAACTAGGTATGTTTGGAATTAAAGACAAAGGATTCAACTTCTGGTATGGACAAGTAAGCTCCTATGAGGTTGACGCTCTCAAGATAACAATTACCAACTGGGGAAAAATACAAACAAAACAACAACAAACAAACACTACTTGGAATCCTGGAAAGTGAACAAAAGTAGTTTTATTCTAGAGAAGAGTTGACACCTGGAAATATGACCAGAATGGATTGTTTCTGCTTTATGGCTTTTATCCTAAGAAAACAGCACAATTGGTACTACGTAGGGAGTCTTAAAACTCAGGTGGGAAACCCACAAACTTTTGGGTCTGAAGAATCTGAGGATAGTATGGAATAGACTGCAAGAAGCCCAGCAAAGGATAAAAAAAAGCAGCAGTTAGTCAAAGCGAGTTAAATGCTTGCTATAACAAAACTATTAACACTCTTTGGAGGCCTATAGCAGCATCTCGATTCTCCACAAAGTAACATTCACACTGTCCAGGACAAAATCCAAAATTACTCACAGTAGGAAGAACCAGGAATATATGACCTATTCTCAAGAGAAATGACAATCAGTGGAGACCTGAGAGGACCTAAATGTTCAAATAAGCAGAGAAGAACTTTACAACAGTGATCATAAGTATGCTCAATGATATAAAAAGTGCTTATCATGAATGAAAAGGAAATTCAGCAGAGAAGTAAAAATTATTTTAAAAAATGGAAATTTTACAACTGAAAAATACAATGTCTAAAGTAAAAATTGACTGGCTCGACTAATACAGAATGAGGTGATAAAACAAAGAATATGTAAACCTGAAAAGAGTTCAGTGGACTTATTCAATATGAAGAATACAGAGAAAAAAAGTTGATAAAACCGACAGAGCATCAGGGGATTGTGGGACACATCAAAAGGTCTAAATGGAATTTGAAAAAAGAGGAAAGAGAATGGGACAGAGAAATATTTGAAGCAATGATGTCCAAAAATTCCAAAATTGAGTAAAAACATAAATTTACATTGCATAATGATAAAAGAATCAGTTAAATAGGAAGAAAAAGTAGTCATAAATGTGTATGTGCTTAGTAAGAGAGCTTTAAAATATGACAAGCAAATGTTGAGAGAATTAAAGAAATAGACAAATCCACAATCATAGTTGAAGAATCTAACATCTCACATGCAACTGATAAAACTAGACAATAAAAATCAGTAAAATTAAAACTGCTGCTTATTAAAAGACCCTTAAGGAAATGAATATGCAACCCACAGATTGCGAGAAAATATATTTGACAAAACATTAGTATTCAAGATATAAAATGAATTCCTATAACTCAGTAATAGACTAATCACTCAATAAAAATGTGGGCAAAATTTTTGAACACTGCACAAAAGATTCAATAAGTACATGAAAAAGTGCTTAACATCACTGGTCATTAGTGAAATGCAAATTAAAGTCACAATGAATACCAGTATACAGCCACTAGAATGGCTAAAATAAAATCAATGCTAACACCAAACATTGGTGAGGATATGGAACGACTGGAACAGTCAGTTTACATTGTTGGTGGGAATAAAATGGAACAATCACCTTGGGAAAGCTCTGGCAGTTTCTTATATAACTAAACAAACACCTACCCTATAGTCTAGAAATTCTAGTTCTAGCTATTTACTGAAGAGAAATGAAGACCTAAGTTCACAAAAAGACTTGTACTATAATGTTCATAGCAGTTTTATCCACAAACCTGGAAAGAACCCAGTGGTATATCAATAGGGATGATGGAAAAATAAACTGTGGTATACTCATACAACGGAATACCACGCAGCAATAAAAACAAACTACTGATACACATAATAATGGACTGATTTCAAGGTTATTCTGAGTGAAAGAGGCCTTACACAAAAGAGTATATATACTGTATGATTCCACTTATATTAGGTTCTGGAAGGAGTATTAAATAGTCTATAGTCAAAAAAAATGAGAAAAGTGATGGTGAGGGTGGGGAGTGCAGTAGAGGAACCCCTGTGAACAGCAGCACGAGGGAACATTTTAGGACAGTGATGCTCACCTTCATAAACGTTTGGGTAACAGGCCTATGTACTGTCAATTCAGGGAATACACACATCTCTATTTTACATCAAAAGTAAAAAAAAAAAAAGTGAATGTAAAAAAAACTGTAAAAAAATACTGAACTATAATGATATGATACGCAGGCTTAAGTATTTAGGGGGAAGTATACTGATATGTGTGATTCACTTTAAAATGTGTCATAAAATAAGATAGTTTGATAAATGAGTAGATGGATAGACATATGATGAAATAAGTAGAGTAAAATGTTGATGGTGGAATCTAGTTGGTGGGTATCCTGCTAATTCACTAAGAAATTCTCTTAAATTTGCTCTAAGTTTTAAAATGTTCATAATAAAATGGTGGGGGAAAAATGAAAACTTAAAAGACAAAACAGCCTTTCACAGACAGAATTCTCAAAATCAGTGTAACAATTATAAGTCCAGTAATTAAGAAGAATAACCATCATTATAGCACATTTTCAGTAACTTTATGACTTCACTTATAATTTAAGTGTATATATCAACTGAAATTCAAATTGTATGTTTACCCTTTATACCAAGTAAGTTAGCAAACAAGAAGTCCTTCTCCTAAACAATTTTATATGCATAGCAACAAATCATCCTTTTTCCTCCAGAGAGCTAGACTCCTATTCTTAGTTATAAAGTAGGAAGAATTATCACTAACTGAATAAGAAGCATGATAGTGGAAAGAATACCAGATTGGATATCAGGACATTTGCGTTTGAAGTTCAACTCTGCCTCACTAAAATAAAGGACTCTTAAATAAACTGAGTTTCTTTTCTACATAACAAGAACAACGATATACTAATCTCTATCTACTTGATTGAGTTATTGTGAGAATGAAATGAGGATGGCATAAGAGAAGCTGGAAAGTTCACTTCAAATTTAGGTTATTAAGCTTAAATCTAAGTTCTGACATTGAGAAAGAAGAGTCAGCCATTCTAAGATGCAAGATGAAACCTGAAGAGATGAAGAGCCTAGTACCTCAGTAATATGTTATCAATGATGTCAAAGAATGCATCTGCCAGCATTCTTGTCCCAGTTCTACTACAATCTACCTCTGTGGCCCAAATTGAAATCTCTAGGGATTTTTGGCACACAGAATGCTTATAGTCTTATCACGCACCCACCTAAGGTAGACCTCATGTTTATCAAGCATTGCTAATGTTATAGCTAAGACAATAGTTCAGGATTATTAATAACCCATCGAACCATAATCATTCCATAAGCATTTTCCACTACCCACCCCCATTTTGAGAAAAAATTTAAATATTAAAATTCAACTACAAATTTCTAGGTCAAACTGACTTTTGACTAATAGCCTTTCGGGCCTATCCCACAGTCTTTCTCCTCCATGTCCAGGTAGGGGATAAAGGAAAAATCTGTTGCATTCTGGGAGGTGTAGTGTTCAAGGAAACAACTGTCAGTATAGGTCAGAGCAAGAATGCTAGAGAGAAGGTTGGAGACTCAAATAGTAGTAAATTCTAGGAATTACGGATCAACCACATAGTTCAAAATTTCTAAAAACCAGAGAACTAGTAGCAGAGGTAAAAAAGGATTAGTATTTCAAGAAAGCAGAGGTTATTTGGTAAGGGTCTGCTGTAAACAGGAATTGAAGCAGGAATTATATAAAATAACTTGCCATTTAGCTATAGGTTATAGAAGTGGCTTTGACCATGAAACAACTGAAGAGAAAGTAGAGGCCAAAAGTAGCTCACATATCCTCTATGTTAACAAGCACTGAATCCAAAGAGTTGTATTTACTTGAAATAAAAGGTGGGTGGGTGGAAATAATAACAAATAATTCCTTTGTTGCAGAACAACAAAAGAATTACATAATGAAGATTTGAAGGAGGACATTAAGGAAAATGAGTGAAAAAAGTATGTTTTTTCTACCACTACTACTACAATAGAATCCTATTTTAAAGAAAAAAAAATAAACATACACACCAATGCAATAAATATAGACTGTTTCTGGTGGGTCAGCTTGTATGCAATTTTATTGCACATTTTTTTACTATTTTTTTTCCAACAAACACACTGCTTAGAAAAGTAGGAAAAATATTTACTTCATTGAGAAGCTGTAAAATTTGGTCATCTAATTTCTGAAGTTTCATCTCATTCTGAAAATCATTTTCATTATTAACTTTCTCTGGCTCAGAAGGACAGATATAAAGGATGTCAAACCAGTATCTGCTGGCGTACTTACAAAGTGATCCAAAGGAGCTACCTCATCGATAGGTGGTGTTACCACTGGCATACCATCAAAGATCTAGGACACAGAAACAAACCAAAATCCTTTAAATTTACATTTATTTATTAATTAAAATTTGAAGGTATCTTTTATATTAGGAAAAAAAAATACTATACCTCATCTTCACTTATATTTAGGGGAGAGTCAGAAGAAACTAAATTATCCAAAAGACCTTCAAAGCACTGTAGGTGTGATGAGTTTATTTCTGCCATATTTACTGGTTCACCAAATATGTTCTTACAATCTAGGATTCTAAGCTGTGGCAAAGTCTGGAGCATAACTGCTCTGTACCCTTGGAAACAAATCATTCAAAATGAAAACTCAAGCATAAAAAGAAAGGTTAATTATTTCTAGAATGAAGTAAATTTATCAGCTACCAGATATATCACCTGAATGATAAAATTAGTCCTGGAATGCAACTAATAAACGTGTAATAAAAAACTACTTAGTTCTTCTCCAGTACATAATCATTAAATACAAAACAAACAAAACACTACCCCCCAATCCCTCCCAAACAACCCTCCTGATGAAAGTCAGAAAGTTAAAAAATCATCATTTCTGGATCTATCTTTTATAAAATTGCTGTAAAGCTATAAATGCATGAAACAAGTAGCAATTTATTCCAGACAGAAAACCAAATATAGCTCTTGTTTATTTGTAATATGATTAGTACAGATGTAAATCAGGATGATGAGAATAACAATCAGAGAAGCAAGAATTTTGCTAGTGAGGCCATAAGCATTAACAAACTTAAACATTCCTACTTTCTCCTCTTAAATTCTATATAACTAGGATTAAAACAGACAATCTATCAAGTATTTAAGAATATGTTTATTTTCCCTAATTACATATGAGAAGTCTGGCAAATTAACATTAATTTGGTGTTTAGGCTAATAGAAACACTTCAATTTTGATAAATTTTAAAACCAAGTAAAATAAAGTGGTTGGAAGAACTACAAAAGAAAGAAGTCTGGAAAATTCATGTTAGAAATTTTGAGGAAAGAAAAGTAATTTCAGTAATAATTCTGGGGGGAGGGCAACTGTGTTCAGAGAAATACCTCATCTAGGAAAGAAGATGAAAAACAAAGGTTCAAACTATAGGAACTAGAGGTTCTTGAGACGAGATTATTAGGGAAAAAATCCAACTTGTGGGTCAGTAAATCAAAGTTGTCTTAGGAATAAGGTTTTTTTTCCAAGAAAAGGGTTTCCCCCCAAAATGGAAATCTGCTCTGATTTTTAGGGAGACTCTATCATTATATGGGCTTAGGAAAATAGTTGATCTTAAATCTAATATATTCTTCTGCAAAGTAAAATTATCAAAATAGGTTTCCATTCTGGGAAAAGCCTTCTCATAGCTGCATATTAATGACAACACAGCCTCTGCAGCCAACTTCTACCCAAACACATCTTTAGAATGTATATTCATATTCTACGTTTGTATCTTATTGTTGGGTTAAGCACTTTGAGATAAGTGAGTTCTAGAAATGGCAGTCTGGTCTGCTTTATCTTTGCCAACCTCAATGATTTTGAATTAGGTCAAATGGCATTTCAGCAGCATCTTCTATATATCTTGTATCTTAATAAATCTAAGCTCATATTAAGTTTAAGCTTTCTTCTTAAAAAAGTCATTTACTTGTTAATAATTTAACACATTCACATGGTGTAAAATTCAAAAGGTATTCAGTAAAAAGTTTTCCTAACATTTCCTGATTCCCAGATGCCCTTTTCTCATTTCCTGATCCCTACCTACCTAATACTGAAGTTAGCCACTATTATCAGATTTTTGTGTCTCCTTCTAGGTATTTTATATATATATTCTCAGCAAACACACACACACACACACGTTATCCTTTGCACACAAATGGGAGCGTATTATACACAATGTTTCGCAACTTGCTTTTCTTTCTCTTAACAGTAGCATATCTTGGAGATAACTGCTTATCAGTAGCTAAAGAGATTCTATATTCTTTTTTATGGCTGCTTAGTATTATACTATAAGAATATATCATAAGCACAATTTAATTTTGAGGCATTCACTTATCAAATATAAAACTGTCTAAAGAGAATTACTTATCTCTTCAGTTTGTGTTCCTCTTTTAACAGCAATTTAGTTTGTCTTAATAAAATAATTTATTTGCAATTATACTTTTCCAAATACATAATAAAAAGTTGCAAAGCTTAAGACAAATTCAAGGAGGTCATAAATACAAGTTGCAGGAAATAAAGGAGCTCTGAAAATCAACTGTTAGAAAAGGTATTAAATTAATCGATCATACCTGGCAAATGACAGACAGGATTATCTTCTCCATTTTTCTCCAAAATAAGATTAGTCAAGAAGCGCAATCCTACCGTACACTGAAGTAGGTGATGGATACTATCTATACAATTACTATGTAGGTCAATATATCTAAGTTTATGTTTAATTCCATGAAGGGGCATCAAACCTGCAACAGGAAAAAAAATGTTTTTGATGTCACAACAGTAATTTTTCTAACAGCTAACTAAAAATAATTTTTATATAGGTTGTATTTCAAGAGGCAAAGGAGTAGCATTAATAAGATCCTTCTGTAAACAGCTATATCTAATGAACAGGGTATCAGCAAAGTCAATTGTTGTTTTGAAGAAACAAAGGTTTGGCATCTCTTTGAGCCTCAGCCCAGGCGTACCTGGGCTCTGTTTAAACAAAACAAATGGACCTCCCCAGGCCCATGTACTTTTATGAGAATAAGAATAAAGCAATGGCTTCAGACTCTCAATCAACACATTATTTTTAATTAGGAGACATAAGCTAACACTCCAGTTTCATTGGTTTGAGCATAAAATAAATATAAATAGCACCCATTTGATTTAGCTCCCTGGTAACATTTCTTGCATGAGATTATCTAGAGCATGGTAATGTTAGAAACTAGGTTTGTAGCAGAGGCTACTGGTTCCTGGCACATCTCCCTGGCCAGCCTGACTTCAGCTGCAGCTGTGGTGGACAGGGGCCATGCCTCAGAATTTTCTTTAAAATGGAGCTTGTTGAGCAAGAGTTTAGCTCAGAAATGTGAAGTAGTTAACACCTCCAGGAACCCCTCAACAAAAGGAGAATCATCCATGGCTGAATGCCCTAGCCTTCCTTCTTTTGGAAGGACCATTCTGAGATACACTCTACACTGTTCCAATGAAGGTCTTATTTTTCAATTTTGCCTAGTTTAGTACTCTCCATGTATATATTCAACTTTACTCACCTTCCCCCCACCCCTGCAATTTCTTCAACCTGACTGGAATACTCTTCTCTCCTCAATGATCTTTATCATATCTGGCTAACTTCTACTCATCTTTTTTACAGGGTTGCCTCATTTTCTTCATAGTCCTCGTCATTAACTTCTGTTCATCTGTCACACCCTCAGAAAAGTCTTTGACCACTCACTACAGGATCAGATTTCCTGTCAAGCATTCTTATGAGTACTCAGCATTTCTTCTTAATTTACTACCACATTTCTAAGTTCCTGTTCCATGTTACTGGTTCTTTCTCTTATGTTGCAACTTCATGTCCCTTTTATGTTTTGATTTTAAAGTGCCCCAGGGCACATTCCTGGTCGCCCCCTCCTCTATTCATACACTCTCCAGAATCTCCTATAGTGTCACAGCAACAAACAGCACTGATGTGCCAAATCTACAACACCAACCCTGATGCCCTACCCCCAAACCGCAGGTCATACACATACACACACACTTATCTAATAGGGCTCTCGAATTTAAGATAGGATCCTTCATTCTTACCCCTTCATCTCTAAACCTGTTCCTCCTCCAATCTTCCCCATGTCAGGAAATAGTACCATCAACCACCTGTTACTACAAAGATAACTCTTAATTATCTTTGATTCCTTTTCCCTTCATCTCCTCATCTCAATCCATCAGCAAGTTCTATGAACTCCACATGCAAAACATAATGTATTTACTCCTCTACATTGTTTCCATCCTAGTCCAAGTCTCCATCATCTCTCATCCAGACCACGGGAAGAGCTTCTTGTCACCTGACTTTCACCCCGTCCTACTGAAGTCCATTCTTCACCCACTCAGCAGCCAAAGTGATCCTTTAAACAGATGTATTGAGTCACTTACTTGTTTAAAGCCTTCCAATGGTTTCCTATTGTACTTAGAATAATATGCAAACTTTTTACCCTGCTTATGAAGCTGTACTTTTTACCCTGCTTATGAAGCTGTATGACTTTTGCCTGTTTTGTTATCTCTTTTCTTAGCACATTAATCCCTCATTTGCTATGCTCTAGCCACAGTAGCCTTCTTACTGCCTTTATCATGGCAAGCTTGATCACGCCTTAGTGTTTTTGTATGTTCTAAATCATATGAACTGTCATTATTTACTTACTGAAGTGTTTCTGAACATATAAAATATTATCATTCTAAGTATTATCTATTAGAACTTATAGGTTTGCAGAAAATATATACAGTAGAGTTTGATGTGCTTTAACAAACATATACGGTTATGTAACCCCTACAATGGAGACACAGAACATTTTCATCACCCAAATCACTGTGTCCCTATGTAAATCAATCTTCTCTCCTCATCTTCAACCCCTGGTAACTAATGATCTCATTCTGCCCCTGTATCTTTGGTTTTGTCAGAATATCATATACATGGAATCATACAGCATAATCTTTTGTGTCTGGCTCCTTTCACTTAGTATAATTATTTTTAGATTTATCTATGTTGCCGCATATATCAATAGTTCATTCCTTTTTATTGCCAAGTAGTGTTCCATCCTGTGGATGTATCACAATTTGTTTATCCATTTACCAGGTGATAGATAAATGGGTGGTTTCTAGTTTTTGGAGATTATGAATAATCATATAAACATGATTATATTAAAAAGTAATATAATCATATTAACATTCATGTACAGGTCTTTGATTAGACATGTTTCATTTTTCTTAGGTAAACAACTAGAAGTAGAAATGCATGATTATACGCTAAGTATTTGTTTAACATTATAAGAAACCTTCAAACTGTTTTCCAAAGTAGTTTTACCATTTTGAATTCTACCAGTGATGTATGCAAGTTCTAGTTGCTCCACAATCTCACCGGCGTTTTGTATTTTAAATTTTTAAAAGTATATCTACTCTAGTAGGTATGAAGTGGATCTCATTATGATTTTAATTTGCATTTCCTTAATTACTAAGGATGCTAAACATTTTTTTAAATCATGGGCTTGTTTGCAACTTGGATATCCTCTTGGGGAAGGGTCTGCTCAAATCTTTTGCTTATTTTTTGGGGTGGTTTGACATGATCTCATTTATTTGTTTTACTTCCCCACTACAATGTAAGCCCTGTGATAAGAACTTTATCTATTTGTTGTTGTTATTTTTTCATCACTATAGAAGTAAATGAATGAACTATATTATCCAAAATTAACATTTTTCAGTTAAGGAAATTGCATCCAAAGAACAATATACTTTGCTCAGCATCACATAGCAGAGACAGAGCTATAGTTAATACTCAATTCTAATACTTCCACATTTTTGGGGAAAAAGGTTTTTAAAAATTAAAATACTGTTGCTACTTTGGTTAAGGGTAGGGACTAGGTCATTGTATTTTATTCTTTTGTGTACTAAATACCTGGCATAGGGTTGTATTTTTCTAGCAGGGGAGAAGAACAAACAAATGAATAAGACTGTTTCAAATACTGATAAGGATTATGAAGATAATTAGAGAAATTCTGCTAGTTCTGACAGATAATTTTAAGAATTATCATAAAACTCTGTTCATTTTATCAGTGTATCACTTTAATCAATTAAAAGATTAACAAGTTTTAACCTTCTTATATATGGTAAAGTCTAAAAGAAAATAAAAAAAAAATCCTGGGACTTCCCTGGTGGTCCAGTGGTAAAGAGTCCACCTTCCAATGCAGGGGACGCAGGTTTGATCCCTGGTCAGGGAACTAAGATCTCACATGCTGCAGGGCAACTAAGCCTGCGTGCCACAACTATTGAGCTCGCGCGCCTCAACTAGAGAGCCCGCATGCCACAAACTACAGAGCCCATGCGCTCTGGAACCCGCGTGCCACAACTATGGAGCCCATGTGCCACAGCTAGAGAAGAAAAACCTGCATGCCACAGGTAGAGAGAAGCCCACACACCGCAATAAAAGATCCCACATGCCTCAACTAAGACCTGACACAGCCAAAAAAATAAATTAAATAAATAAATAATAATAAATCTTTGAAAGAAAAAAAACCTTGATTGTTAATTTGCTATAGCCTTTGGAATGCTATATACCTACACTGTCCAATATGGTAGCACTAGCCACATGTGGCTTTTTAAATTTAAATAAAAATTTAATTAAAATTAAATAAAATTACAAATTCAGTTCCTCAGTGTACTAGCCACATTTCAAGTGCTCAAAGGCCATATCTGTCTACTGATTGCCATACCAGATAGCACAGATACAGGATATTTTCATCATTGTAAAAAGTTCTGCTGGAACTCTCTCTCTCTACATAATAGTATATTAATTATCTAAGATTAAAATATTATTCTCCCAAAGTAGGTTCTTTCTAACCAAGCTTTTTCTGTTACTGATTACTCTGGTTTTTATTCCTAGTTTTTTATTCAGCTGTAGCTTTAGCACCAACAAAAAACAAATATGACTGAGAAACACCCTCTAGATAAGATTTTTGGTCAAAAATTGGATTATTCAGTTCTTCAACATGCATAGCTCAGTCTAACTCATTATACATGGCAAATACGCAGCATTATAGAAAACATAAGCATATCAACTTACCACTAAGATCATTTATGTGGTTATAAGATAAATTCAGTCTAGTCAGATTAGTTAGTGCTTTAAGTCCTAAAACAAAATAAAGCCATTATAAGATTCAAATAATCAATTAATTAGAGTTATATAGTATTACAATACTATTTCAGACTGCTCTGAAGCAAATCTACAGTCTGATAACAGTGAAATCAATTCTGTTGGTATTTTACAAAATATATATTTTTTAAATTGATAACTTTTCTAGAAGAAAACTTTTTATGTAGAGTTTTAGGGTCAGTTTTGAAAAGTTTATGATAATACTTATCCCACTCTTTTGGGAAGAAGATGAAAAATGGACTTAAATCAGCTCCCTTATGCAAAGTATTAGATGAAAATCACTTACAAACCTTCTATTCTTGTGATCAAATTGCAGGACAAGTTTAAAGTACGTAGTTTTGTCAGTGTGTTTAGCCCTTCAATTTGACTTATTTGATTAGATGACAGATCTAGATGTTGTAAATTCCAAATGTGATCAATGGCTTTGATCTTCGAGATGTTATTGCAATGAAGATTGATGGCACGAAGGGCTGAATCTAAAGATAACTCTGATATGCTACAAAGGAAAATATATATTATCAAAAACAAGTAAAAAATGGATTTAAAAATCATGACCAAATAACTAAAATTAGCCAAACAGCATGTAGATAGTAAGTATGTACTCTATTCATTCTATAATAAAATCCTTCCTACTTGTGGTAGCCTTGAAATGTCTCATAAAGTACAGTGCTTCTTACAACTAACCAGTATTTTGGACCATTATCAAGAGAGGCAAGGGATACCGGGCATTTCTAGCTTTTATATGCAAACAAAGTCATCAACACTGAGTGAAAGCAGTTATTTGTAAAGTCAGTTCCTGGAATCATAACACCCCAAGTTCAAATCTGCACTCTACCACTTTTGCTGTGTTACTCGAGTAAATGAATTAACCTCTCTAAACCTGTTTCCTCTGCCCATTTAATCCTCACAACAACTCCAAGCAGTAGGTATCTAAGGATGCCACGGTTTACAGAAATTAAATAACTTGTCCAAATTCTTGTAGCTATTACCAAATTGAGCCAGTATAAATACAGATCTGGCACTGGAGTTTACAATCTTATTCTCTTCACTGTCTGCTATGTCTGTTTAACCCAGAATGTAGTTGATTTCAAAATAAACCATTAGTTATTGCTATTCGTAGTGAAACAGTCCCTGTCCTCCCTCGCTGAAATTTGGAAAGCGTCTCCTCTAAATGGAACTCATCTCTTCATTCTGTCAATTACTGCTATTTTTAACTGGAACCTCTTCTGAAGATAGGAGTTCCAGGAATATAAACTACAGTGCACATAATTCAGAGATGCTTGAACTGGGACACACAATGTCATTGGCATCTGTTCTATGTTCTACAGCAGCTATAGTAAAGCTGTAGGAAATCTAGTAGCAGGAAAATGAGAAGTTTACCAGTCAGGGAGTAAACGGAAAACAAGGAATTCAAGTTTGCTTCCAATTTGCATTAAGAATCTCAAATTTAAAATTAAAACACTTAAAGTATGAATAAGTCACAAGGTCATTCAACTTATACTTTAGTCTTCAGACTGAAGCACATAAGAACCCCTGGCAGAAAAAGATAAAGCATTTCTAAATTTCAAACTGGCAATCTCTAAATGTGACTGTTTCAAATATTTTCCAATTATCTTGCTTCTGTCATTTACTGAGCTATTATTTAATGCCAGACCTTATGCTATTAACACATGCTCATTTTAATGATAGCCATCTAGTTTCTGAAGCATTTCGGTTTCTGGAAATTAGTATTGTGCATATAATGTAGTATAGCCGAAAAAGCAGACAGTGAAATGAGATAGAAATGGTTTTGAATTCAAACTTAATCCACCAGCTGCATGTTGGGAAAGTTATAAAGATCCTCTGAATCTCAGATCTGTCCCTCGTAAAATTACTACCTCGCAGAATTGTTGTGAGGATTTGTGATAATATATGTAACATGCACACATAAATGGCATTCGGTAAATGGCAGCTATTATTAAATATAAATATAAATATTCTTTTGAAAAACACCTTCCTGGGGCTTTCTGGCAAATTTTAGATCAGGATCCAGAACAAGTTGCTTTAATTATCAGCAAGGTGCACAGAGAGGGCAGGCAACAAAGGAACAGTATGTGGAAAGGCACAGAGAAGCCTACTATGGAACTGCCCGCTTGTAGCTTAGTGTGTCTAATCACAGGGTGTAACCGGAGAAAGGGTAAGAGGTAAGACTGAAAAGGCAGAGAGGGACCAATCAGCAACGCAGAACCAAGAGCCTAGTATCGTGAACAAATTTGGGCTGCATGAAAGAGGAAAGCAGTGAACTAAATATGTTATGTTTAGTATTTTCAAGAAGTATAACAGTATATGTATCACAGGGCTCTGCAAAGTAATTAGACCAGGAGCTAAGACAATCAAGGCAAAACCAATGAAGCGCAGCAAACTCTTGCTTTACGGCTGCCAGAGATATTACTTTGCCACTTTCTGTCATAGAGAAAGAGCAAAGGAGAGGACAGAACCTGCGAACACCAACAGTTACAGGGCAAGCAAAGAAATAGTTGCCAGCAAAGAAAGGAGAACCAGCGAAGAAGGGAGGATGGTCAAACGCCGGCAGGGAACCAGGACGTGGGGCAGTTTCCAGGGTGCTCATTAGTCCCTGGAGGAAAGGAAAGGGGGCTCATTGGATTTGGATCTGGCACTTCTGCAGCGCAGTTGTGGCGGAGAACGGCGGGCGACAGCCAGACGCCTTCGTGTGCGGTCTCGGTAAAGCTGCCCCGCGCCTCCGCTCCACCGAGGCCGCCCGCCACCCTCGGCCCCTGCCGTGCGGTCTCCGGTAAAGCTGCCCTTTACCTCCGCAGGCCTTTGTCCATGAAGCACAGATCCCCGCAGCGGCTCTCGCCGTCCTCATTCTCGACTTCCGGCTCCACCAGCGCCTCCATGGCACCAGCAACGGGGAGATGGGTCTTAACCGGCGCCCAGCGCTGGGTCTGAAAGGCCGGAACACGCCTCCCGGGTGCGCGGAAGTCCGGCCCTAGGGGACGGGCCGACTTCCTCCAACCGACAGCCGGCACTTTCCCGCCCCGACGGTGTCGCAAAGCCAGAAGCCTGAGCTTCCCCAACGAGGCCTTCCCTCCCTTTTACGGTATCTACGGCGCGACTCCTGAGACTTGCCGTAAAGCGAAACATTTTGCCTGGCCTGTGGTGGTTGGGGAAGGAATGCGTCTTTCCTTTGTGGCTCTTCTGTATGATTTTTGCATTGTAGGCGACTGACTTCTGAAGGCGATTTCACAGCAGCTTGTTTTTACAGACCTGTAGTCTTACAGACCTATAAGTTGTTCCCCCAGGTTATTGCGTCTACTGGATGCCTTACTTGTGCCAGGCACCTCCCTATGCAGTGAGGAATAAGATGAAGCCCATTCTCGTTCCTGGAAGCATTCATAGTTCAGTGGAGGAAACAGAATTGTTGTGCATCAGGGCCAGTGCTAGGAACAGCACAGAAGCATTTAAGCCAACTGTATATTACTGTGGGTAGTGGGAATGTTTTATAAAAGGAAGTCATCCATAGATGACTGAACAGAGTCTTGCTAGCTCACTGTGTTCTGGACAGAATGGCATTCCAGGTAGGAAAACAATACCCAAATAAGGTCCAAGAGCCCTCCTGGTTACATTGCTTTCTGGGTCAAGGGAATATTTTTAAATGGAGACAAAATATTTATCTCAACCCTGGACCAGTCACTATCCTAAACTAAAATCTTCCGTGGTTTCTCACTAGTGACGGAAGAAATTTTCACATACTCAGGCATGGGGAAGTCATTCTGGCTTATAGGTGATTTGGCTTTATGCTAACTGGAACAGCCTACCTTACGTCAAACATGCATTGTACATCTGCTTTAACCATTAAAGGAAAGAATGCATTTAAAAATCAAAATGGATTAACTGATTCAGGCATTCAAAATGGAGCTGAGCAGCCTTGTAGATGTGGTTTCAAACACATTCCTGCATCTTCCAGAACTTGAATTTTCTGAACTGTATCAAACTCAAGGACACCACCAGCTGTTTTCAAAACAATATCTGCTAGAAGCTGCCAGCTGCAACATTATGATCTCAAAGTCTCCCCTTGTAACTATGTAACCATTTCAGACCTCAACCTAACCTTGCTTAACAAACACCCTTACTTCTTACCAGCTCCAAGCCCAATTCTTGACAATTTATATAATTTTGCTGTTTTTTGCTTTCCCCATTTTGTTGCCCAGCAGAACATAATTCAAGTACTTATTGAATCTGGGTCCCCTGGGCTATAGTTCTTAGTTTGGCTGGAATAAAACTCTTTCCTATTTTTATTATAGATCATTTATTGATTATTTGTGTCAACATTGGCTGTCAAATAAAGGCCTTTCTAATGTTGAAGATATATCCAGACTTAACTGTCATTAGTCTCCTATTGTTCAGCTGTACCTAATATATTCTAAAACTTGTAGCCACAATTCACTATTTCCTATATTTCACTATAGCTACATGCTTTACCATGCATCTGCAGCTCCTTTTTTTTTTTTTTTTTTTTTTTGCGGTATGCGGGCCTCTCACTGTTGTGGCCTCTCCCGTTGCGGAGCACAGGCACCGGACGCGAAGACTCAGCGGCCATGGCTCACGGACCCAGCCGCTCCGCGGTATGTGGGATCCTCCCGGACCGGGGCACAAACCCGCGTCCCCTACATCGGCAGGCGGACTCTCAACCACTGCACCACCAGGGAAGCCCTGCAGCTCCTTTTAACAAGAGGTGGAGGTATAAACTCTTCACTGGATCCTTGATTCTGGGCTTACATGTTAGTTTTTGTTTTGGTCAATAGAATTCGTTGGAATTCTAGTGCTAGTCCCAAGACATCTAGTGCTAGGCCTCAGGACGTCTTGCAGGCTTCTGCTCCCTCTCTTGGAAGACTGCCTGAGCTGCCATTTGAGCAAGCTACATGTAGCAGAAACAAGTCACCCCAGCTAAGGACACACAGATGCATGCGTGAGCCTGGAAGCAGCTAGCTGAACCAGTGCAAATTGCCAACTAACAGAAATAGGAGCTAAATAAAGGGTTTTGTTTTGTTCTGGAGGAGATAGGATTAGATAACAGATAAGCCACTAATACGATAACTGAATATCAATTAAAATAGAGATTTTTTTCAATGAGGATAAGTATTATAGTCTAACCTAAAACAAACAACTGACCTAAGAAACAAGTCATTCTGCAATGATATTAAATGTACTGGATATTTTCTCCAAAATTATGTAATTAATTATAATTAGTTAAATTAATCCATCAAGATATTTATTATAGTTAGTAGAGTTTAAAAATTGTAGATTATATCTGGGTTACCTCAGCACTTAAAGGTTGATTGTTTTTTCAGAATGATAATTTGATGAATTTGTATTTCTATTATTTGCCTGTTAAAATCACAAGTGCTTAGAAACCTGCAGTTTTGCTTCTAATTCTTTATCTGCAAAACAAAAATTATTAAAGTAGTTTCTATAGGAGATCTCAGTTCTAAAATTCAAAAAACCTATCATTAATAGGTTGTAATTGTAAATAATTGTAACTGTAAATAATCTGTAATCAACTCTTTTCAATAACTACATTCTGCAGTTTTATTTTATATTTTTAAATTGTACTTCAGTCTGCCTTGGACTTGCTTTACATGATATCTATGATGTATTCATGGGTGCAAAATGGGCAATATATCTGGAATCAATCTTACCAGTGTGACATCAAGTATGAGATAGGCAGTCAGGCTGGGGCTGGTGAGATAGCATTGCGGCATCATTTGGCTTTTTAACCATCTAAAAATATATAAGCTTTTTTCAAAATAAAACCCAAAGCTTTAAAAATTTTATGATGACTTGATACATTCAGATCCCAGTGCAGAACATCAGGTCAATGGCATGGGAGCACAAGATCAGTCCCCTTTGTGATTTGTGGCCTTGAAAAAATTTGCATCACTCATGAATTCTAGTTACTTAGTTGTATGTACCACCCCCTCCAAACACTGGGTAGAGCATGCCAGAATGTCCTGGCCTTTCATGGCACTGCCAGTGGGGCTGGTTTTGTCATAGTTTGCTGGGGCAGCTAAGAACAAAGGAAAAGGGATGAGAGCCTTGCTGTGCACCCAGGCACAGCTCTGCTAGATTGGGAGAAGGCCAGGACTTGAGGCTTCTCCACAGGAAAGCAGGGAGAGCAGTGGAACTGCCTTCCATCCTGGCCCCTAGTTAGTACATCAGTCGGACACCAGAGGGAGTATAAGACTATGGGCTCCTGCAGAAAGAGAACTAAAGACTAGAAAAACACCAGGAAAAATCTACAAAACAGAGTTGGTTTTTCAAAAAGATAAAATGGAGAAACTGTTAGACTAACAGAAAAAAAGAGGGAAGGCTCATTAAGCTAAAAAAATGCCCTACATTAGATGATAAGAAAGCATAATTATCTTAATGAAGCAAGGGTCATTTAGTAGATTCAATATTCTTTCATAATTTAAATCTTAGCAAGTGAAGGGTAGACGATGGTGCTGTAACTAAACAGCATTTTCTAAACACCTACAGCAAACATCATACTTAATATGAAACATTAGAAGTATTCTCATTAAAGTCATGAGCAAATCAAGGATTCCTGCTCTATTTGAAAAGTGAACTAGAACCAATGCTGTAAGAAAGTAAAATATCTTTTAAGAATTTAAAAAGAAGAGATTAAACTGTTTTTATTTGCATAAGATATAATTTTATTCATAGATTCTCTTGAATTTTCTAAATCAACATAGCAACAAAAATTTTAAGCTGTGGAATTAGCAGGAAGTATGCAAAATTTTGTGTAAGAAACTGAAGTTTATCAAAAAGTTTAATCAAGAGAAACCTTTAATCATTATTATAAAGATGTCAGTTTTCCCCAAATACACTTCAAATAAAATTCCATCATGAGAATCCCCACTGAATCTTTTATAGAACTTGACAAAATTATTCTAAAATGTATATGGTTTCAAAAATTAATTTTGAAGATGAAAAAGATTTTATATTTGAAATGACTATAAAATTTTAATTCAAAAAGTTTTAATGATTATCTCTTCAAGTTCTTTTTTTTTTTGCAGAAAGTTCTTTTATTTTATTTTTTAACATCTTTATTGGAGTATAATTGCTTTACAATGGTGTGTTAGTTTCTGCTTTATAACAAAGTGAATCAGTTATACATATACACATGTTCCCATATCTCTTCCCTCTTGTGTCTCCCTCCCTCCCACCCTCCCTATCCCACCCCTCTAGGTGGTCACAAAGCACCGAGCTGATCTCCCTGTGCTATGCGGCTGCTTCCCACTAGCTATATATTCTACGTCTGGTAGTGTATATATGTCCATGCCACTCTCTCACTTTGTCACAGCCTACCCTTCCCCCTCTCCACATCCTCAAGTCCATTCTCTAGTAGGTCTGTGTCTTTATTCCTATCTTACCCCTAAGTTCTTCATGACCTTTTTTTTTCCTTCAAGTTCTTGATGGTCACCATCGATGAGAAACTTTGCTCACTCAAGTAAAAAGTAAAACAAATTTATTTATTTCACAGTCTTTTCCTGTCTATCCTCACTGCTTCCCCGCCTGCGCTCCATGGACACCTAGAACCTGGCAAAGAAAGGCTGAAATATATAGCCAGATGGTAATAAGATTTGAGCAGCCATTCTTAAGGGATAAAAAAAAGGTTTGATCCAAAGACTGAGGAAAGTGACAGAGGATCCAAGAGATCTTTTGAGGAAATAATACTGTGCTTCACTTCTAAGAAAGATCATCCCCAGCTCTGTGTGACTGAGAGTGGAGATCAAAGTCAGCACAGCACAAGCAGCCCAAATTCTCAGGGAGACAGCTACATTCAGTGAGGAATATTTCAATACCCCTTTAGGAGACAAAGATTCCTGCCCCTATTGTGGCACTAAACATTAAAATGTTTACACAGAAGAATCCTATTGCCCTCAGGAGTTGCATGCTTTTGCCTTTTTTTTTTTAAATCCTGAAAAATAATTTTAAAATTTCATGTGGATTAAAATTTCATGTAGATTGCTGTAATTAAAAAAAATAATTTTAAAATTTCATATTCCTGTAAGGCTCCCCAAACAGTGACATGGCCTTAATTTAGCCATCTCATCCTTCCACAAGTGTTTTATTATTAAACCTAATTTGGTTTTAAAAATGATTTACTTGTGAATTGTTATTCAATGTTGTGACCTCTTTGAAGGCCAGAGTTAAAATGTTTCACACGTTAATTATTTTTAAAAAATTGTCTATGCCACTGAACAAGTTAGTCACAGCTAATTAAGAAAGGACGATTTCAAAGGTTCTGGTTGGAGAAGTCTCCACTGGAGGTATAACAATGATATTATTTAACTCAAATAATACTTTGTAGATGAGTATCTAGGGAAGAAGTTGTAGTTTAATGGAAAGAATGTAAACTTTGCATTCAAGTGAGCAAAGGTTTGGATCCCACTCTTCCACTTACTTGCAGCATGGTTTTTAGCAAGTTGTGTTATTTTTTTAGAATCCACATTTCCTTATCTATGAAATGAGGATAACAATTTAATATTGTAGTATAAGCTCCATAGTATTGAATGAGATAATATATGTGAAACACCTGTTGGGTTACCTCACATATTAGGATTAATTAGTATATCTATATTGGGCCTGAGTATACATGCAAACCAGTCTAGTATTAAATTTATGTAAGGCTACTGCTCTTCCACCAGTTTATAGGTATTAATTTACCCAATGTGTATTTATTCATTAATTCAAACATTTATTCCTCCACTAATTTTGTAGCAGGATCAGCTATAGAGAAATTAACTTGTGATGATGTTTTGCTCATTTCACACATGGTATGTGAAGGAGCCAAAGATGACCTCTGCATACTGGACTCTAGGTTGTCTGCTTCCTCACAGCAGGCTGAAACCCATTAGCTCTAAAGCCAGCAAGCAAGTTTTTAAACATTCCATTGTTTTAAATATAGTCCAAATAAGGATATTTTAGCCATTTAGAACTTGTCTGCTTTGCATGCCCTGCGAAACTGCACACAACATCTGTTAGCACAAGTAAGGTAAGCTCAGGGCAATAAAGACTCTACATCACTGCTGCCCTTGGAAACTCTCTGATCCAGAGACTGCATGCTGTGCTGCTGAATGACATCTTCTAGATGCACAAGCCTCTGTCTGATTTTCCTTTCCCCAGGAATTTTCTTGCCTTCCTCCCCTCCAGTGGCCTGCCATGGCCTCTGGGAAGTCTCATGCTGTGAGTGACTTCTCTCACTTGCAAACCAGTAAGAGTGCTGCCCAAGTAAGTCGTGTATGTGCTATCACAAGCTGATCTTATCCTTTCCCTTTATCGGCCTCTGGGAAGTCTCATGCTGTGAGTGACTTCTCTCACTTGCAAACCAGTAAGAGTGCTGCCCAAGTAAGTCGTGTATGTGCTATCACAAGCTGATCTTATCCTTTCCCTTTATCAGCCTCAAAATCTCTAGACCCCCTAAAATGCAACAAATATTTATCTAGTACCCACTATATGAAGGATCAAAACAGTCAAACCTTCTATATTCTAGTCAGGACAAAGTGCTTTCTTATTATAGTCAGAGGAGAGGTAAGCAAACAAGTAAACACACATGTATAATATGTCAGGTGGTGATGAGTGATAGATGGTGACTGTGTGGAGGCAGAAGAAGTAGTGGTGTTGGTGTCTGTGTGGAAGGAAAGGGTTAATAGTTGGCAGATAAATATTTCCTCAACTACAAGATTTTTTTTCCAGGTATTTCAGCTCTCCTGTAAAAAAAATGAGGCCATTTATAAAAAAATAACTTCTTATATAATCTTTGAAAGTGGCTTCATTGTAATATATAGTATAAAAGAAAGTGACTTTGCAAATAGTGTGAGCTTACTGGATCATTTTTGTTGAACGCTTACCATGCATTCAGAATCTCTACAAGGTCTGACAGAAGGGATTTTTATCTCAAAGCAAGTCATTAAAGACTGGAGACAGTGACTGCTTCTTCAACTGCAAAGATAGCAATACAAGACTTAAGGGAACATCAAAAATCAAGGAAACATGACAGCACCAAAGGAATACAATACTCTCCCAGTAACCCAAAGATATGGAGATCTCTGACTTACCAGATATAGAATTCAAAATAGCTGCTCTAAGGAAGCTCAGTGAGCTACAAGAAAACACAGAAAGACAAGTCAGTGAAATCAGGAAATCAATAAAACAGTAAAACAATAAATGAATAAAATAAAAAGTTTAACATGGTAATAGAAATAATAATAAGAACCAAACAGAAATTCTAGAGCTGAAGAATACAGTGAATGAATAGAAACATGCAGTAGAGAGTATCAACAACAAAAAGGATCAATCAGAAGAAAGAATCTGTGCAGTAGAAGGCAGGTTCTTTGAAATTATCCACTTAGAGGAGAACATAGAATGGAGGATGCAAAAGAGTGAAGAAAACCTACGTGAACTATAGGATACCATTAGAGAAATAATCTATGAATTATTAGAGTCCAAGAAAGACAAGAGATGGAGAAGGGGAACAGAAATCTTATTTATAGAAATAATGGCTGAGAACTTCTTAAATCTGGAGAGATATTTAAACATCCAAGTTCACAGTGCTAATAGGTACTCGAACATTTCAATCCAAAATACTCTTCTCCAAGACACACTATAATAAAACTGTCTAAAATTAAAGACAAAGAATTTTTAAAGCAACAAGAGAAAAGAAAAATCTCTCATACAAGGGAACTCCCATCAATCTATCAGTAGATTTCTCAGCAGAAACCTACTGGGCCAGGAAAGAATGGGATAACATATTGAAAGTGCTGAAAGTAAAAAAGTGCAAACCAAAAATACTTTACCTGGCAAAGTTGTCTTCCAGAAATGAAGGCGAGATAAAGACTTTCTCAAATAAAAGCTGAGGTAGTTTATCACCACTAGAACTGCCTTACAAGAAATGCTGAAAGGAATTCTTCAAGCTGAAAAGAAAGGACACTAATTAATAACATGAAAACATACAACACCCTGGTAAAAGGTATATAGTCAAATTCAGAATAGTCTGATACGTTAATGTGGAGTGCTAACTACTTAACTCTAGTGTAAAGGTTAAAGGACAAAAATATTAAAAATTTCTATAGCTACAATAATTTGTTAATGGCTAGACAATATAAAAAGAAGTAAATTGTGACATCAAAACGAAAGGTTGGGGCTTCCCTGGTGGCGCAGTGGTTGAGAGTCCGACTGCCGATGCAGGGGACACGGGTTCGTGCTTCGGTCCGGGAAGATCCCGCATGCCACGGAGCGGCTGGGCCCGTGAGCCATGGCCGCTGAGCCTGTGCGTCCGGAGCCTATGCTCCGCAACGGGAGAGGCCACAACAGTGAGAGGCCTGCATACCACAAAAAAAAAAACAACAAAAAACAAACAAACAAACAAACAAACCGAAAGGTTGGAGGGGGGGAGTAAAAGTTTGGGGTTTTTTTTGTGCAATCAAAGATAAGTTGTTATTGAGATATCAGCCAAGATGATAGACAGCCAAGAGTAGAAAGAGCCTGAGCTTACATCCTCTCTGGGGCACACCAAAATTACAACTATTACAGGACAACTATTGATGAAAATGACCAGAATCTACCAGAAAAGATGTTCTGCAACTAAAGATATAAAGAACCACAATGAAACAGGTAAGAAGGATGGAGTCATGGTGTAGTCAAGACCCATAGCCCCAGCTGGGCGACCCATACATGGGAGAATAATTATAATTGCAGACGTTCTCCCCAAAGAGTGAGGGTCTGAGCTCCACATTGGGCTTCTCAGCCCAGGGTTCCTGCCCTGGGAAGATAAGCCCCCAGAACGTTTGGCTTTAAAGACCAGTGGGCTTACTTTGGGGAGTCCCAGAGTCCCAGGGGGCTGGGGGAGAAAGACACTCCAGTCTTAAAGGGTGCACACAAAATTGCACATGCCCAGGGACCCAGGCAAGAAGCAGTAATTTGAATGGCATCTAGGTCAGACCTACTGGGGGATTCTACTGGAGAAGCAGGATGCAACTGCAGCTCACCCTGGGGACATAGACAGTAGTGGCAGCCATTTTTGGAAGTTCTTTCTACCACATGGACACTGGTGCTGGCAAATGTCATGAAATGTAAACAACCTACCAGGTACACAGTAATAAAGACAGCAAGTTAGGCAAAATGAGGCAACAGAGGAACATGTCCCAAATGAAGGAACACGATAAAACCCCAGAAGAAGAACTAAGTGAAGTAGAGATAGGCAACCTATCTGAGAAACAGTTTGGGGAAATGATTGCAAAGAGGATCAAAGAACTCAGGAGAAAAATTAATGCACAGAGTGTGAAGTTAGAAGTTTTTAACAAAGAGTTGGAAAATATAAAGAACAACCAAACAGAGATTAATAATACAATAACTGAAATGAAAAATACATTAGAAGGAATCAACCATAGACTGAATGATACAGAGGAATGGATCAGTGAGCTGGAAGACAGGTTAGTGGAAATCACTGAAGATGAACAGAAAAGAAAAAAGAAATGAGGACAGTTTAAGAGACATCTGGTACAACATTAGAAATCGTGCAGAAAACTTGAATATACATTTTTCTAAAGAAGACACAGTGAGGGCAAACAGGCACCTGAAAAGATGATCAACATCACTAATCATCAGAGAAATGCAAATCAAAACCAAAATACATGTCACATTTCACCTGCCAGACTGGCTATCATCAAAAAGAGCACAAATAACAGATGTTGGAGAGGATGTAGAGAAAAGGGAACCCTAGTACACTGTTGGTGGGAATGTAAATTTATGCAGCTATTATGGAAAACAGTATGGAGGCTCCTCAAGAAACTAAAACTAGAACTACTATATGATACAGCTATTCCACTCTTGGGTATATATCTGAAGAAAATGAAAACACTAATTAACAAAGATACATGTATCCCAGTGTCCATAGCAACATTATTTACAATAGACAAGATATGGAAGCAACTTATGTATCCATCACCAGATGAATGGATAAAGAACAAGTGGTATATATATACAATGGAATACTACTCAGCCATAGAAAAGAATGAAAATTTGCCATTTGCAACAACATGGATGGACTTGGAGGGTATTATGCTTAGGGAAATAAGTCAGACAGAGAAAGACAAATACTGTATGATATTGCTTACATGTGGAATCTAAAAAATAAAATGAATAAAATATAATAGAAATGACTCAAAATTATAGAAAACAAACTAGTGGTTACCAGTGGGGACAGGGAAAGTGGAAGGGACAAGATGGGGTATGAGATTAAGAGATACAAACTACTATCTACCAAATAAATAAGCTACAAGGATATATTGTACAGCACAGGGATATAGCCAATATATTATAATAACTGCAAATGGAGTATAACTTTTAAAAATTGTGAATCACTATGTTGTACACCTGTGACATATATATTGTAAGTCAACTATATCTCAATAAAAAAAAAGGAAAAAAGAAAGTACTTTGTGTGTGTGTAAATGTAGATAACAGAAAACAAAGTTAAGGCATAATATCATTACTCAGAAAAAAAGTTGTTAGCAGATTAAATTAGACTTTTATATCTCTAAGATATTTTATGTAAGCTGCATGCTAACCACAAAGCAAAAACCTACAGTTGATACACAAGAGATAAAGAGAAGGGAATCAAAGTATACCATTATGGAAAATCATAACAAAGACGGCATAAGAGAAAGAAAGGAACAAGGGAACTACAAAACAGCCAGATAATCCTTACCTGTCATAATTACTTTAAATGTAGATGGATTAAATCCTCCGATCAAAAGGCATAGAGGGGCTGAATGGATAAAAAAAAATCAAGACCCAACTGTTTTCTGCCTAAAAGAGACTCACCGTGGCTTTAAGAACACACGTAGACTGAAAGTAAAGAGATAGAATAAGATATTCCATGCAAATGGAAACCAAAAGAAAGTAGGAGTAGCTATACTCATATCATACAAAATAGACTTCAACTTAAAACTGTAACAAGAGACAAACAAGGTCAGTATATAACAATGAAGGTGTCAGTTTATCGAGAGGTTATAACAATTATAAATATGTTCACCCAACATCAGAGCATCTGACTGTATTAAGCAAATACTAGCAGATTTGAAGGGAGAAATAGATAACAAGATAATAATAGTAGGGCACTTCAATATCCCACTTTCAACAATGGATAGATCATCCAGACAGAAAATCAATAGGGAAATGTTGGACTTGAACTATACTTTTGACCAAATGGACCTAACACATCTAGACATATATAGAACATTCCATCTTGCAGTGCTTCTGCTGAAAGATCAGCTGTTAACCTTATGGGGATTCCCTTGTGTGTTATTTGTTGTTTTTCCCTTGTTGCTTTAATATTTTTTCTTTGTATTTAATATTTGATAGTTTGATTAATATGTGTCTTGGCCTGTTTCTCCTTGGATTTATCCTCTATGGGACTCTCTGTGCTTCCTGGACTTGATTAACTATTTCCTTTCCCATATTAGGGAAGTTTTCAACTTTAATCTCTTCAAATATTTTCTCAGTACGTTTCTTTTTCTCTTCTTCTTCTGGGACCCCTATAATTCGAATGTTGGTGCATTTAATGTGGTCCCAGAGGTCTCTGAGAATGTCCTCAATTCTTTTCATTCCTTTTACTGCTCTGTGGTAGTTATTTCCACTATTTTATCTTCCAGGTCACTTATCCACTCTTCTGCCTCAGTTATTCTGCTATTGATTCTATCTAGAGAATTTTTAATTTCATTTATTGTGTTGCTCATCATTGTATGCTCTTTAGTTCTTCTAGGTCCTTGTTAAACGTTTCTTGTATTTTCTCCATTCTATTTCCAAGATTTTGGATCATCTGTACTCTCATTGCTCTGAATTGTTTTGCAGGTAGACTGCCTATTTCCTCTTCATTTGTTTGGCCTGGTGGGTTTTTACCTTGCTCCTTCATCTGCTGTGTGTTTCTCTGTCTTCTCATTTTGTTTAACCTGCTGTGTTTGGGGTCTCCTTTTCACAGGCTGCAGGTTCGTAATTCTCATTTTTTGTGTGTCTGCCCCCCGTGGGTAAGGTTGGTTCAGTGGCTGTTGGAACACAAGACTGGTGCCTGTGTTCTGGTGGTTGGGTCTGGATCTTGTCTTTCTGGTGGGCAGGACCACGTCTGGTGGTCTGTTTTGGGGTGTTTGTGAACTTAGTATGATTTTAGAAAGCCTCTGCTAATGGGTGGTGTTGTGCTCCTATCTTGCTAGTTGTTTAGCATGGGGCGTCCCGCACTGGAGCTTGCTGGCTGTTGGGTGGAGCTGGGTCTTAGCGTTGAGATAGAGATCTCTGGGAGAGCTCTCACCAATTGATATTACATGGGGCTGGGAGGTCCCTGGTGGTCCAATGTCCTGATCTCAGCTCTCCCACCTCAGAGGCTCAGGCCTGACACCCAGCCGGAGCACCAAAACCCTGTTAGCCACACAGCTCAGAAGAAAACAGAGGAAAAAAGAAGGAAAAAGAAATTTTAAAAAATTATTAAAAGAAAAAAATAAATTATTAAAATAAAAAATAAAGGGCTTCCCTGGTGGCGCAGTGGTTGAGAGTCTGCCTGCAAATGCAGGGGACACGGATTCATGCCCCAGTGCAGGAGGATCCCACATGCTGCGGAGCGGCTGGGTCCATGAGCCATGGCCGCTGAGCCTGCGTGTCTGGAGCCTGTGCTCCGCAACGGGAGAGGCCACAACAGTGAGAGGCCCGCGTACCGCAAAAAAAAAAAAAAAAAAAAAAGTAATAATAATTAAAAAAAGAAGAGAGCAACAAAAGCAGTAAACAAATCCACCAATGATAATAAGTGCTAAAAACTATACTAAGATAAACATAAAAATCAGAAACAAGTCATTGGCAGGCAGCAAATCCCAAGTCTACAGTTGCTCCCAAAGTCCACCACCTCAATTTTGGGATGATTCGTTGTCTATTCAGGTATTCCACAGATGCAGGGTACACCAAGTTGATTGTGGGGATTTAATCCCCTGCTCCTGAGGCTGCATGGAGAAATTTCCCTTTCTCTTCTTTGTTTGCACAGCTCCTGGGGTTCAGCTTTGGTTTTGGCCCCACCTCTGCATGTAGGTCATCCTCAGACATCTGTTCCCCACCCAGACAGGATGGGGTTAAAGCAGCGGCTGATTAGGGGCTCTGGCTAACTCAGGTTTGGGGGGAGGGAGGGGTACATAGTTAAAATTGGAATGCAGGGGGATCCTGCGGTGGCAGAGGCCAACATGACGTTGCAACAGCTTGTGGGGAGCAATGTGTTCTCCCAGGGAAGTTGTCCCTGGATCATGGGTCCCTGGCAGTGGTGGGCTGCACAGGCTCCGGGTGGGCCCGGGGGTGGTGTGGAGGGTGACCTGTGCTTGTACACAGGATTCTTGGTGGCTACAGCAGCAGCATTAACATTTCACGCCCATCTCTGGTCCCAAGCTGATAGCTGCAGCTCGCACCCATATCTAGAGCTCGTTTAGGTGGCACTCTGCCTTCTGTGGGCACATGGGGAAGGAATCCCCTCTCCTCGCACACCCTGAAACAATGGTCTCTTGTCTCTTCAGCAGTTCCAGACTTTTTCCCAGACTCCCTCCCAGCTAGCTGTGGCGCACTAGCCCCCTTCAGGCTGTGTTCATGCAGCCAACCCCAGTCCTCGCCCTGGGATCCGACTTCCGAAGCCCAAGCCTCAGCTCCCAGTCCCCGCCTGCCCCAGCGGGTGAGCAGACAAGCCTCTTGGGCTGGTGAGTGCTGGTTGGCACCGATCTTCTGTGCGGGAATCTCTCCCCTTTGCTCTCCGCACCCCTGTTGCTGAGGTCTCCTCCGTGGCTCCGAAGCTTCCCTCCCCCGCCCACCCCCTCCCACTCCCGTCTACGCCAGTGAAGGGGATTCTTAGTGTGTGGAAACTTTTCCTCCTTCATAGCTCCCTACCAGAGGTGCAGGTACTGTCCTTATTCTTTTGTCTCTGTTTTTTCTTTTTTTCTTTTGCCGTACCCAGGTACGTGGGGAGTTTCTTGCCTTTTGGGAAGTCTGAGGTCTTCTGCCAGCGTTCAGTAGGTGTTCTGTAGGAATTGTTCCACGTGTAGATGTATTTCTGATGTATTTGTGGGGAGGAAGGTGATCTCCACATCTTACTCCCCCGCCATCTTGAAGGTCTCCCCCTGCCTTCTCTTTTGTCTGTATCTAATCTCCCTCTATCTCTCTTTTATAAATACATCTGTGATTACATTTAGGGCCTACATAGATAATCCAGTAAAATGCTCCTCATCTCAAGATCCTTAATCACATCTGTAAAAACTCTTTTTCCATATAAAGTAAGATTCAGAGGTTCCAGGGATTAGGGCCTGGAGATCTATATCTATCTATATCAATATCTATATCTATCATCTATATCTATAAAATGAGTTAAATATTAAAAAATATATATAACCTTATACATATATATATTTTAAAAAATATTTAACTCACTATTTAATGAGGGAACCAGTGAGATATTATAACCAGTTTAAAAGAGAATTCAAACAATGTACACACATAGGCAGTCAAGAATGTCGAAACAAATTTACAAGTAGAAGTAAAAGTTGTCAGTATCCATGGTAATCACTGCATCCACTAGACAAAATTCACTTATGTTTCTATTGTCAAAAATCATTTGCATTATTATGAGTATTCTACAACTTAGAGTTGTAACATGGCTTAAAGACATTAAAAAGCACAAGTAACTAAGAAAGGTATACTAGACAGGACATCCAATAAGTTCCCCACCTCGATTTCAAAGTCTTTAAACAAGTTTTCATGACATTCTATCCCTTCTTTTTTTTTAAATAATGCCTTGTTTATTTTTATTTTTACAGGAACAAAAGAAAATCATTATTATTATTACTGGATTTTAGAAACTTTAGTGTCTTTATGTTTTTTTATTCCCTTTTTAATGCCAGTTAATGTATTGATTTTAGGGTTCCACAAAATTTGGGAAGTTTGGTTCCACAAAACTTCTCTTACTAGATATGAACTTAATTGACCTAGACGTATTTTTGAGGGCCATGATTTAGCGTATCACACTTTATAAAGGCTAAACACAGAGACTTGAAAGTAAAATATGTTATTTTAATTGGTATCACTGTGAAGAGTTTAGACCAGTGAGTAGAAAGTTATGCATAGTATTTATTAATATCAATTACAGATTTACAATATTTTCTTTATTTTTGCTGATGCAACTATATTCATTCATTCAACAAATATTAAGTATCTGCTATACACTAGACACCTATGAATTTATCTTCCTGGCAATGACTTTTTGTTTTTTTATTTACTTGTTTGTTTATTTTATTGATATATAATTGACATACATTATATTAGTTTCTTGTTTACAACATTATAATAATTTTTACACATGGAAGTAGGCAGTAATTAAGTGACTAAGGCATATTATGCCTTTTAAACTTTGTTTGTGTGTGTGTGTGTGTGTGCACGCATTTAAAATTTTTGACCAAGAAGAAAGTGGTGAGAAACATGTTGGGCACTATGGAACTAAGGCTTCAGTTACCAGGAGAATAATTTGAATTGTAAAGAGCTTGAATATGTAGCTAGGGGGGTGGATTTGATATGTGTAGCTGGAGGTTGGACAGGAGGTAGAGGCTTTGTGTTTGTGTGTATATATTTTAAAGCAAAGGTTGCCTTTAAGAATGTATTCATTCATTAAACATTTTACATTTTAAAGTTTCTTATTTACAAAGATTTCTTTAAGGTCATTTTTTCCTGTTGAAGTACCTTCATCATGGTCTTCAGGTGGTGAAACATTAAACAGTAATTGTAAATAACAAGTGATTTTGACAAAACAGACAGAATGTTGATTAAGGTGAACATGAATCCAGTAACACAAGAGTCCACTGAACATAAAGATAAGCCCATAGACATGCTCTATTTTAGGAGCCTGAATCAATGGCGTCAAAATCAGAAACAAAGATATAGCTATGCATCCAAATATAAATGGCAAAGGCACCTGAAAGTTAAAAAAAGATTAAGATTAGTGATGACGTTGTCCTCAGGTTTCTATAAACAACATAAGAACATCCTCTTTCTTATGGAACAGATGTTTCCAAACTATTACATTACAGAAAGTAAATCAATGGCAGACTGAATGATTGTAAAAAAGTGGAACTGTATTTTATTTATTCTATAGTTTTCATGAATGCCTACTCAATTCATCAGATATTGTCATTTATTTACTAAAATTAGTGCTTCATTTTCAGGCATAGAAAAAATACATTTAAACATCATCAAAAATTAACTATATCATTCTAGTATTAATCATTGAAACATTCTTAGTTTTGGGAATTTGAAAATCCAGTAACGTCATAACTGAAATATTTGTTTATAATGCTTCTTTAAGGGAGCATGTGCCAGTCTTTCTTAGGGCAGCACCATCAAGTAATAGAAACAACAGAAATACTGGAATCAGAAAAGTCTGGTTAGAAATGCAATCTCTGTTATTTTAATTGCTCATTCTTTCAAGAAATATTCACTGAATTGCTTAGTGGCATGTGCTATGCTAAGGATACAGAGGTATTTAGGATAGATAAAGAAGGTTCTTCTCCAGGGAGCTTGTGACACTGACTAGCAGTATAACTTTGGTCTACCTAATTAGTCTGATCTTCAGACCTATTTGCAGAGAACAACCAGAAGGTGGTTCCCCAAGTGCCTGTTCCACAGGGACCCCAAACATGGCTCAGTGAGACCCTCAGGGCCCCGCACCCCTACCACAACTGAAGGAAGGACACGGTGGGTCGGCGGGTACTAATGGATAATTATGTTCAGAGGTTTTTAATCAAATATTCCTGAAATATGTGTGTGTTGTGTGTTATTACAGTTTAAATATAAAGTCTGAGTGTTGAAAGAAAAAGGGTCCTCTTAGACTCATTTGCAAAATGAGTTTTTTATCTAATGCTGGTCTCCTAAAATCTTTGTCAGAATTGCATACAGTGTACTTCAGTAAAATGTGCTCAACAAATGGCATTTCTTAATAAACTTTATAACAGTGATTTGTATACATTTCTTACTCTTCTATGAGGCTAAGAAGATTCTTGATGGAAAGATTCATCTTTATTTCTCTGAACTGCCTAGGAGAGTGCCTGAAACATAGCAGATAGTCACTGCATATTTGTTGAATAAATGGATGACTGAAATTCAAGATATTATTGTTTTCTTTTTTCAACTTGGGACATGGCCAAGAGGGATCCAATTTTTTGGGAGGGAAGAAAGTCAAAACTGTCTAAGCTAGTGTTTCTTAAAATATGGTCAATCAACCTCTCTGCATAAGAATCCCCAAGATAATTGGTAAATATACCGATTCCTAAGACCCATCTAAGACCTACTAAATTAGAACCTCCAGGGGTGAGACTGGGAATTCAGATTTTTAACAAGCACACTCAAGTGGTTTTATGGTCGCTGGCATGAAATATGGGACTATCATTTTATTTTCCATACAATCTCTACAACCAGGAAGTATCTTAATTATATGGGCCACCGGATTATATTTATAACATGATTAAAGAATAAAACAAAGACTGTTTGGAAACTGTTAGGATTTACATTATAGCAAGGTATGGCTTACTTTATACCAAGGCAAAATAAATGAAAATTAAAAAAAGAAATGAGGGAAATAAAGAAACATGGATAAACAATAAATTTGGCTCACAAAATTCATGCCACAAAGCCCCATATAGATTCTGAAAGCAGGCCACCAAAAGGCATAAGCAAATCAGTTGTTTAGAAGAGGCCCAAGTATTCCTGATGCTAAGATCAGAGAAAATTTCCTCAGTGGATCCTTTATAGAATAAAAAATTCATCACTATCTTTTCAGTAAATATAACAAAAATTTGGTCTCTGAAATCAGAATGTGTGGTTTAAATCCCAGCCCTGATCCTTTTATCTAGGGTAATTTACTTAATCTCTGAGATCTAGGATTCTCCTGAGTTAAAAGGGGTAAAGCTAAGAAAATCTATACCAGCTCTTTGACCTGAAACTGCTCACCCCTCCTTCTAATTCACTTTCTACACTATTGTCAGAATGGTCTTTTCAAATGAGAGTCTGATTTTATTTCTTTTGCATATGGTTGCTTAGGCAGTTCACACTCATACAAGCATGCCCATCTGAGGGGGCAAAAGGGGGCTGATATCTAGCTCACCAGGCTCTGTGCCTGGGCACGGGGCTGGGACTGCCTAGAGGGAGGGGTGCTTTATTATATTTTGCACAAAGACACTCTAGGAACCTACAGTAGCCCTGCTGACATTACATAGAGGATAGTGATTCTATCTTGCTAGTTAAGTTCAGGTTCAAAATTTTTGTAATCACCTAAACTGAGGCTTCGATTAACAACTTATTGTATAAAATAAAGACCCTATCAAGGCCATACACAAGAAGAGTATGCCACATCACCCTCATTTGTTCATGGACTGAGGAGATGCTTTTGAGTTGGGCAAAAAGCCCTCCCCTCAGAAGTGTTATTACCTAGCTCCTGAAAGATGACAATAAGGATGACATCTGTCTTCCTTGAGGAGAATCAGTTTTGACATTTTACTCTAGAAAAATCAGACCAAATGCAGCCCATACAGTCGATTACACATCAGTAAGCTGGGAAATGGAGGTCTGGTTCAGATGTTTCATAAATTTGACTCATGACTCGTTAGAAGTGTCCCATATAGAATAAGAAATTATATTCCTAGACAGAGAATAGAAGTTTAATATTAACATTTTAATTTTGATTTACCTTGTAAGGTCTAGGTAGATTGGGTTCCTGGTACCTTAGTTTAAGTAAACCTATCATATGTAACCCTCTTAAAAACCATATTGCTAATCCTGAATATTTTATTAAATTTATCAAATCTGAGGTTATAATAACAACTGAAGTTAAGATGATTATCTGGCTGACAGCCATGGTTGGACACGAGTGGTTATTGAGCATCGAGAAGATCAAAGGCAGTTGTCCTTCTTGGCTTGCTGTGTAGATCATCCTTGATGCCGAAAGCACTGTACAACACATGCTGCTAAATATTGAAGTTGAAATTCCAAAAGAAATGACCCATTGCATGGAAGGGATTATTTTGTCCGTCCAGGTGACAGCAACAGCATCTATGAAAATTTTAGAAAAATTTCAAAAAAGTCAGTCCCTTTGCTTGATTGAAACTACGGCAGTAATTCTTCACTTTCTCTGCAACCATACCCTTTGTAATATGATTTTGCAGCTCCTTCCAAGAAAGGGAGTCTCTTTACTTATTCTTCAATACGGTCTGGCCTTGTGGTCTGTGTTGGTCAGTAGAATGCATTGGAAGGGGTGATTTGCTACTACATTTCAAACTTTCTAAGACTAGCATGTGCATGGGATTTAGGAGGCACTTTTCAGGACTCAAAGTGTATTAAACTTAGAATAAATCTTATAAGTGGGACATTAAGCATGAGAAAGGCATCTAAATCAGGCAGGGGCTGGTGAGATGGCATTGCGAGGGAGGCAGAGAGATAGTATTTATTCTGGAAACACAGTAAATTGTTTAGAAAGTCTGACGTGTGGTGAGGGTGTGTGTGTGTGCAAGGGAAGGCAGGAGATGAGGATAGAAAGTTAGGCTTGAGTCAGATCTTGGAGAACCTGCCATGGTCAGGTTAGGAGCTCATAGTTGGTCTGAAGGAAGGTGATGATGGAGTGATGGTGTGGTGGTTGCAGCAGCTGTGAGAGTGAGACTGGGAGGAGATGCGAGAAAACAAGATGGTGGAATATTTAAGCAGGGAGATGACAGGATTAGATTTGTGTTTTATAGAGTCATCTCTAGAGACTGAGTGGAGGCTGGATTGGAAGGAGGAAGTTAGAGGTGAGCGTATACATTAGGAGGTTATTGCTGTAAATGAAGTAAGAAAAATAAGGGCCTGGGCACTGAGTGGGGGAAAGAAGAGGAGGGAACACCCAAAGAGAGATGTTAGTGACGTGGGTCTTTACAGAACTTGCTGCCTGGTTTGGATGTAGGGTGAAAGGCAAATTATAGTTCTCCCCCTCATTTTCATAGTTAAAAAAATCTCCTTTAGTGTGTTACTGTATTCCTGTGAGACCAAACTATGGGAAGCAACGTGTTTCTTTTTACTTTTAGAAATGTATATTCCTCTTTTTCTTTTAGAATCAACATAACATTTTTATACTAGTCTCAGAGAAGATGTATAAATGCACCTTTTGACTTTTGGGACCATGTAAAATATCGATTTTTTAAAAAATGAACTTCAAATCTTAGTTTTGTAAAGGCTTTGAATGCAGATGATAGAGCAGAACTCCAGTTCAGTGGTGTGGCTCACTAGACTGATCCTCTTTGTGACCTCTGGCCTTGAAAACACATCCATTACAGGGAAATTCTAGTTACTGGAGTGACACAGTCAGCCCCTCCAAAACCACACACCCTATATGTGTTCATAGACCCCTGTGCCTATTTGTATATACAATAGTTTTGGAGTCTATGTTTCTGTTGATGTATTATTTGACCTCTATCCAGAATATTTGAAGAGTTAGTTGTTCTCAATAAATGAATTTTCTAGATAACCAAACTTCTCTTCTTTCAGGAGTAATTATTTTTTAAAAATTAAAATTTTGTAGAATTTGTCTAATATATTTCAAATTCTACTCTGCCTTTTTAAAGTAAAGTGAACATAATTTAACATTTTTTAAAAAAGACCCAGTGGTGTCATAAAAATTCATCACTTGATTCTGTGGAAATATAATTATTTGGTATTAAAATTTTTTTTTCGGATCATAAGTACAACATGCTAATTGTGGAAAATATGAACAGTATAAAAAAGGAAATAAAAGATATCTTGCAATATTATCATTCAGATGGTGTCATTTACTATTAACTTTTTGTTGTATCTCCATTTAGTCATGTATATGTTATATGATTACATGTATTAATAAAACTCATCATCTAATATATATTAATAAATATTCATACTATTGCTTGCTTTGCTAATAGGCCCTATTAGTGGTGGTTATGCTTTGATTTGGTTTGCTTGTGTTGAGGCATTTTAGTATGGTGGTTGAGAACACAGGTCTTGGAGTCAAACAACCTGGATTTGAGTCTGTCTTTTTCAATTACTAGCTGTGTAACTTTGAGCACCATGCTTGATGGAATTGAGAAGAATATATTTTTGAAGGTCAGATCTCGCAAATTGATGTCCACATTTACAATCCATTACTAGCAATAACCTGAACAAGAAGTAATCTTTTATCATTAGAAGAGCATGACTGAGACCTATTTTTGAATCTTATCAATGCTGTTCATTATTTAACTTTCCTCGCTACAGTTTCCTCATCTGAAAAATGAAGATAATGAAGGTGGTACTGCTTGTTCCAAACAACTGTTTTGAGGGCAGGTACCTGGGTGCACCTTAAAGGGTGGAACATCTTCTAACAAAGTGTTTCTTCTTTGCCTTCTTGCCTTGCTTGCTCCTGTTTCTCCTCTTCTCTTTCCTCTTTCTCCTCCATGTCTCTTCCTCCTCTTCTTCCTCTTCCTCATTCTATTTTCAGTTCTTGCTTCTTCACATTCTTCTACCCTTCGACCTTAGTCTTTAGCATGTGCTCATTTTTTTAATAGATTGTTTAGATAATTATTTTTCCTTTCTTGTGAAAACCAAAGCAGGACCACATCACATTTACACTCTTATGGGTGTATCGAAAAAATAGCAGTATATAGGAGTCCCTGTTTATTCAGAGGAGGTAGTAGTGACTATTTCCTCTTTGTCTAGACACATTCATACCTGCAGAGATGATTTCCCTGGGAGTCAAAACTGCCAGGTAGGATACATTAGCCAGTAAGTAAATCACAGCCACCATGGGAAGGACAGTAATCAGAGATTTGGGAATATTTTCACCAGGATTTTTTATCTCTCCTAAAAAACACAAATAAACTCATCAGAAAAGGTCATATTATTATGAGACTTTTGAAGACTTCTTTGTAATGAAAAGGATGAGAAAGTATTATTCATGTGTCTGTTGTTTCCTCATCTGCTTGACTGATTCTACTCCTTTGCAAGTTTTGCCTGAAAGCTTGGATTTCTCACCATCTTATACTAAAAATCCAATTTTTCCAACTATTTCATGATTATGGATTTACAGTGATGGAAAAGACTATATAATACAAGCTACTATGTATAAAATGATAAGCTACAAGGGTATATTGTACAGTGCATAGTATATAGCCAATATTTTATGATAACTATAAATAGACTATAACCTTTAAAACCTGTGAATCACTATGTTGTACACATGAAACCTATATAATGTTGTAAATCAACTATACCTCAATAAAAAAAGAGAAAGAAATGAAACAGGGATGAGAGCAGAGTGGGGGGCGGGAGGAAATTTGCATTAAATAAGTTAGCTGAGAAATGACATTTGAGGGAAGACCTAAAGGAAGTGAGGGAGGGAACTATGTGAAGAACTCAGTGGGCAGTCTTCTATGCAAAGGGATCAGTTGGTGCAAAAAGAAAACAGATGCACCCCTCCCCCATGCCATGGCAGCCTTTTGTGAGTGCATCTATGTCTTGCTTTGTCACAGAGGCTTCCAAAGTGTAGTGTTGAATACCCATGATAGCATCAAGGACATAGTGTGCTTTGTCTACATTTCAAATACAGAGGAAACTGCAGGGACTCAGAGAGGTTAAGAGACTTGCCCAAGGTCACACAGCAAATACGTGGTGAGGGCAGGATTTTAACCAAGTTTTGTCTGACACCAGGCAGTAACCATTGCACCCTCCAGCCTTCATGTAGCTAGATCTCTTGGACCTTGAGGTGATGGATTTCCTGGACAGAAGGTGCAGAGTTCTTTTTGACACTTACTCCCACCCTCTTGGATAGACGTCCTCAGTTGGGAAAATCTTTGAGCTCCAATACATAATAAAGTTTTTAAACCAAAAGCAGGGATGAGCTCAAGGCACCTAACAATGTTTGGGTCAGTTTCTGTCAATTGTAGGGGCCTTTTAGTCAGTTTCTGTCAATTGTAAGGGCCTTACCTCAGGGGAGGAGACACTGCATCAACAGTGGATTCCTAAAATTGACATATTATCTCAAAATTCCTAAACATCATACTGTTTTTCTTAAAAACGAAGTTCAGGGGAGTGGTTAAGAGCATAGGCCTGGACCTAAATGGTCTGGAGTTCTAACCTGGCTGTGACCCTTAATGGACTTTGGGAAACAGGTTTTGCAGTTAGCAACAAAGATTGCCAGCCCACAGATTTGTACAAATAAAAAATGTACAGTTGTTTAAAAAAAAGACTGTTTGGTATGTAGCATGTCTCTTCATCCCATCTGAGATATGTAATTTCTTCCTTTTTTCAGAAGTAATGGTTCTCTCATCTCTTTCCCTCAAGCAAATTGACCTCTGAGGAAGTACCTTTCTCATCCTTACTCTCCCAAGCAAACTTTTCCTACCTAGGCAAATTTACTGTATTAAAATGACTACTGGGTCATCATAAGTAAGAAAGGTGTGAATAGAATTCAGGGTCTTATGGGTTATGAATAAAATAATAAGAGGAAAACAATTTAGAGTCCATCAGGCAGTCAAGAGATTGTTTGAATCTACTCAAGCTGTGAAGGAAATTTGTCGTAAGCCATGTAGAAGCGAGAGTCTGTCCATCCAAATTCCGATTGGAAAGAAATCAGGTGATATTGATATAAAATCAGTGTCAGCTGAATTGTGAGGTCTTGGGGTCCGCTATTACTATAGCAACGGTGTGACAGAACCAGCCTGTGCATATGTGACTTGAAGCATCAAGTGCTTAGATCACATGTCTTATCTTGAATCTGGGAAGTGTAAGTAACTGTGTAAGCTGGGATGGTCCACCCAACAGCTTCAATCACCTGAGATAGTGACCCTGATCCCCTGTGTGGGTAAATGACTTTACAACTTGACCGGCAGGTTCTCCTCTCCTCCAGCTTCTGTGAATAATGGCTGCTAGTTCCCTATAGCTGAACCCTTCTCCTGAGAATTGCCCTTAGTCCTTGGGTGATTTGGCAGGGAGGGGAGGAAGCTGCCTTGCTTAGAAAAATCTAGAAGTTTACATTCTCCCCTCAGAAGCAGCCCACAGTCATTTATGAACTGATAAAAGGTACAAAAGCCTAATGACTCTAGTTGGGAACATTTCGTATTTTTCCTATTCTAGCAGTACTGTCTAATAAAAATATACTGTGAGCCATTTATGTAATTTTAAATTTTCTAGTAGCTACATAAAAGAAAAACCAATGAAATGGAATTATTAATATATATATTTATCCCCAGATATCCAAAATGTTATCATTGCAGTATGTAACATTTATAAAAAAGTATTAATGAGCTATTGGACATTGTTTTGCTCATTCAAGATTTTGATTTCTGGTGTGTATTTTACACCTATGGAGCACCTCATTTTGACTAACTACATTTTAGATGCTCACTAGCCATATGTGGCTGGTGGTAAGAATCTAGACACAAGCTATCTATTCTGTTTACAATTAGTTAGGAATATGACAGCTCAGGAACTCGGAGAACCAAACTTGAGGGAGAGAGTTCTTTCTAGCGAGGATCACCCATTTTGAGATGGAAGAAGCCAGATCTCTAAATTTGGTAAGTTAATGAAGTGCTGGTTCTGATAGCCAGCCCCATTCAATTAGCCACAAGTTCTGGCCGTGTTACTGTACTCATCGCATTCGACCTTCTGCTCTAATAGTCTGCAGATCCAGAAAATTTCACTAGACATTTCAAACACAACCATATTGATCTGAAGTTACACTTCTCTGTCAGCTCCCGTTATGGGATTCTTGTCCTTAATTCAAGGTTTAACTTGTTTGATAACCAATCAAACCAAGGAGTAGGGGGAGAATGAGATGAGTGCTTCAGACAGAATTGGGTCTAAAGCTGCACCGTGCTGTGTCTTTAGGTAATCATCACTATCAAGAACACCTGGGCTTGCTCTAGTGCGATGCTTTACTTTAACCAAGGGGTGCACCAACATCTGGGTATTTATTTTTGCAGAACCCACCACTGCCCACTGACTAGGTGACCCTTGGAGGATGCAGTTCCAAAAGCAGTGACCTGTGAAACCCTGCCTCCATATATATCCAATATTTTCACTTATGACTCATGTGCCTTTTAATGGCCAAACTAGCAGCAAGGTGACTGTTGGCATAATTAATTTGTGCTAGGTAAATTAAAGTCTTATTTGAAAAGGCTTGATATTTAAAAATTTGTTAATTTTATTGCAAGAAATTTCAATGTTACATTTGTCAATTAAAAAAGGAAAATGCTAAAGTACTTAAAAATATATCAACTGTTAAATTTTTAGTAATCTACATGAGTGAGCAAAGTGTTTCATTTACTGGGGAACATAAAAAAAAATTCAATAATTCAAGAATTTAGAATTTGAAGAAATCATCACTAAAAGTTTTGATAAAGTATTAAGGACATTTCAAACATAAAATCTATAGCAACATTATATTTAGAGGAACAAACTCCAGTTTCTTATTAAAATTTTTGCAAAGATTTTGTTTGGAAGTTTTATATAACTTCAATATTTAATATATTCCTTAAATTTTAATATTCCTATAAGTTTAAAATGTAAAAGAAATATAGTGAATTGTTTTCTATTTATTTCTTTTGTTTACTGTAGAGAGCTATGCAACTATTACCAAATTCATTTGGTACCATGACATCAGAGGGGGCAGCATTGCCCTGCAGAAACAACAGTGTATATAAGCAGGAAAGCATGGATAATACACCAGTCCTTGAAATTGTAAAAAATGGGAAACATTTTAAGTACCTCTAATGTGAAAGTGCGGTAAAGCCATTCTAAGGAATATTATGCAGCAGTTAAAAGAATGTGTTAGATGACTAAGAACTAATATGGAAATTTCTCTAAGACATATTGTGGAATCAAAATTAGGATGTGAAATTTTACCAATGTGGTAGGGGATATATAAAATCTGTGATAGTTTTAATTTTTTACAAATGGATTATGTTAATATATTTCTTATATAATTGATATTTAACTCAAAATGTCTTGAAAAATTGTTAGAATAAAGTACGGTAAAATCTGAGAGTGGTCTTAATTTTCTCTTGAAAACTTTATAAAATTCCCAAGTTTGTGATAGGGGAGTGACCTGAAAAACACTAAATTCTGTGTATATTATATAGATAAGTATCTACCAAGTCTTAATGATGATTAAACTACATACATGTAGAGCATGCAGAACAGATTTAATTCAATTCCCCACAAATAAACAAATCAGATATATCTTTCTCCACAGACTTGTAGACAAAACTTTATGCTGCGACAAAACTATTTCAGAAAAAGATTTACCTGCTATGCTGTTCAGGATTGACGTGCCAGAATATGCAAACAATCCTTGTAGGAAGGCTTCTGCAATCTGTGAGACGTTAGGAAGTTCAGCGTCGAAAGCGTTCTCAAACCTGGCCACGTTCTCTTTTTTCCCAATCCCTAACAGCACAATCCCAGTGATGGAAATGAAGCAGAGGACAGTCATCTTTGTCACAGTACTGATAGTTTGAAACAAAGCCACTTTTTGCACCCCTCGAGTATTTAGAAGTCCCAAAGACCACAGAATAGCCAAAGCTAGACACTTCTTTGGTAGCTCTGGAGCTGGGCACCCGGCATAGAAAGGCTGAATTGTATAGGTAGATAGTAACAAGGTTTCAGTAGCTAGTCTTAAGGGATGAGTAAAAAGTTTGATCCAAAGACTGAGGAAAGCAACAGAGGATCCAAGAGATCTTTTGAGGAAATAATACTGTGCTCCACTTCTAGGGAATGTTGTCCCCAGCTCTGCGTGACTGAGAGCAGAGATCAAAGTCAGCACAGCACAAGCAGCCCAAATACTCAGGGAGACAGCTACATTCAGTGAGGAATATTTTAATACCCCTTTAGGAGACACAAAGATTCCTGCCCCTATTGTGGCACTAAATATTAAAATGTTTCCACGGAAGAATCCTATTGCCCTCAGGAGTTGCATGCTTTTGCCTTTTTCCTGTTTTTTTTTTTTTAAATCCTGAAAAATAATTTTAAAATTTCATGTGGATTGCTAACTCTTACACATTCACCCCATGATTCTTCTGCAAAGTGCTTTCTTGATTTAACCATTGTCCTTACATAAGCATTTTATTACTGCCGTTAACTTGGTTTTGAAAATGATTAACTTGTAAATTGTTCTAAGATTTTGTGAACTCTTTTAAGGCCAGAGTTAAAATGTTTCTCATGTTAATTATTTAAAAATTCAAATATGCCCGGTGATGGCTGCACAACATTGTGAATATGACTAATGCCACTGAATTGTACGCTAAAAATGGTCAAAGTGACAAATTTAGTGTTATATGTATTTTGCCACAAGTCTTAAAAAGTTGTAGTATACAAAAACCGTCTCTAAATGGGGGAGTCATATGGTATGTGAATTATGTCTCAACCACAGGTACTCTTGAGGAAAATTTTAGCCTGAATTGAACTTACTGCTATTGGAAATAGATGAGGTTGCTGGGGTTTCTATTTACTGATTCCTGATCCAAGGATGTTCCTAAGCATGCAGTAGATGGCTGTCTGGATTATTTATTGTATTACTTGTAGTTCTGGAATTAGAGCTGCACACAAGAAAAAGAGCTGGGGAAAAAAGAAAAAAAGAAAAAGAAAAAAAAAAAAAAGGAAAGGAGCTGGGGATGGACCATTCCAAGTATATAGAACTAGCAAGTATTTAAGCTTAGGGACAAGATAGCTGGCATTGGAGGTTTGAAGTGATTGGACTCTTGATATATTTTTAAAGTAGACCCTATAGAATTTGCTGATAATTTAGATGTGGGGTTATGAGAGATTGAAAGGAATAAGATTGAGCAAGGTATGTGGGCCTGGCAACTGGAAGAATGAAGGTGCCTTTACAGTTTCTATTTATGAATGTATCTATCTGCCTTTTTTTTTTTTTTTTAAATTTCATTTATTTATTTATTTATGGCTGTGCTGGGTCTTCTTTTCTGTGCGTGGGCTTTCTCTAGTTGTGGCGAGCGGGGGCCACTCTTCATCGCGGTGCGCGGGCCTCTCACTGTCGCGGCCTCTCTTGTTGCGGAGCACAAGCTCCAGACGCGCAGGCTCAGTAGTTGTGGCTCACGGGCCCAGCCGCTCCACAGCATGTGGGATCTTCCCGGACCGGGGCACGAACCCGTGTCCCCTGCATTGGCAGGCAGGCTCTCAACCACTGCGCCACCAGGGAAGCCCTCTATCTGCCTTTTGATGACCCTTTTTCACTATTAAATTCAATGCTGAATGAACATTTTTTACAATTTCTTCTTTAATCCATATTTGAGTTTAGGATATTCATAGGAATGGAATTGCTAGTTCACAGGGTTCTGCTGTTTTATTAGATGATTCCAAATTTCACAGCTTTGTCAACATTTAGTATCATCAGACTTAAAGTTTTTGCTGATCTGATGGATGTGAAATTATATCCCAGAAGTATATTAGACTTGTGCCCATATTATACATGTTTACTCTGCTTTCTGTATTTCCATCTTTTACTTCTCTCTCCATGTTTCTGTCTAGGTATTTTATTTTGATGTATCTTCTGATTCACCAGTTACATATTGTCAAATGCTTCTAGGGGAGAAGTGATGCTGAATGTCGGGCTCACTGCTCCAGTTTTCTTTTTTCTTCAGGATTTTGACTGCTTAAACCCTTACTGCTTTGCTATATTTCTTATTTTTTCAAATAGACATTTTAATATTTTATACATTTTTAATTATTTTTGGTAGGAGGGTTGTTTTGGTACAAGCTAGTTCACTCACTTGGAGACAGAAGCCTCTACTTATATCTACGTGTACATAACAGGCAACTTCAATACTGATATGTTAAGGTGGAACTCTTGTTACCATTCTAATTTGTCTCAAGCCTCAGTAGATTTCATTACCACTCAATTGATCAAAACTATATTTCAATATCTTTGATACTTTCCTTCACCCCCCACATCCAATCCATTACCAAGTCCTCTTGTTTCTATTTCCAAATCATATCTTTATTTGACCATGTGTCTCCGATTCTACTACAAACAACTTGATCTTAGTCACTATCATTTTTCTTTTAGGTAATGGTGAAAAACTCTGAACTCATCTTTCTGCTTTAGCTCCTGTCTTTTCCAACCCATTCTCCATAGAAAAAGGTAGACAACTCTAAAAGTAAATTTAATGTTCTTTCATTTTTTGATTAAATTTAGAATTAGGTACATTGTGTTTATTTTCACTTGTAAATTATATCTTTTGAACATTTTCATACTATTTGATGCTGGTGTGTAATTCATAATTGATCTTAGACTCAGATTAATTGCTTAATAATTATTTTCTTATTAATTCTACTATACTGATAATCATTTAGTCTGTAGATAATGACAGTTTTGGTGTTTTTTCCTTTTTCTTTTCCTTTTTATTGTTTTAAAATCTTTTGTTATCTAGGACATACTTTAGAGAGATAAACATACAAGAATGATCACAGCAGTATTGTTTCTCTTTGTAAAAATGTTAAAGCCATATAAATGTCCATCAAATGGGAGAATGAAAAAATATATTTTACTACACTTACACAATGCAATATCACAAAGCTGTCAATATGAATGAACTGGAGATAATAGTGTTAATGTATATATATTTAAAAGCACAAAATTGAACAAAAGAGCAAGTTGTACTGTATATATACATAATATACATACATATGTGATAAAAATATAATGATATTCAAGATAGGGGCTACTTCTTCTTTTTATTCTCTTTGGCCACGTCACGCAGCATGTGGGATCTTAGCTCCCCCAGCAGGGATTGAACCTGTGCTTCCTGCAGTGGAAGTGTGGAGTCTTAACCACTGGACTGCCAGGGAAGTCCTAAAATAGGGGCTACTTCTAAGAGTAAGTGGGGAAAGGAGAGTAGCCTAGGGCTCTTTAACAATATTTGTAGTGTTTTATTTCTTAGGTTGAGTGTTTATTATTCTTTATATTTAAAAAATGTTTAAGTATTACTTTATCAGATTATATGTACTGCTTACAACTCTCCAATGGTTTACTATTGCCCTTAGAATAAAATATCAACATAATATGGTCTATGGCTATAGGCTATAGTCTATGGTCTATAGGCTCTACAAGATCAGTTTCCTGACTATTCTTTCCAATCTCCTCTCATTCCCCTCTCTTCTTGTTCAGGACACGTCAGTCACAGTATTCCTCAAATCCTTCACCAGTTCCTAGTTTTCTTGCCTTAAGAAAGTTGCTTCTTTGGGCCTGTTTGCTCATTTGTAAAATGTGGATAATAAAAGTACCTAATTCATTGGGTTATTGTGAGAATTAAATGTGTTAGAACATAAAAAGTTCTTGGAATGGTACCTGGCATATAGTAACCATGCAGTAAATATTAACAATTATCATTGTTAGTACTAACATCACTGATGACATAATTTGATCATGAAAGAACTCTCTGGGGAAGCAGTATTTAAACTGAGAACTTAAGATGCAGAGATTGGGAGGGAGGAGAATTTCTGGAAGAAGGAAGAGATATGCAAAGGCTCATAGGTGAAAAACAACAACTTGATGTACTCAGGAGCTGAAAGATAGGTATTGTGTCTGGAGTATAGTGAGTGAAGGGGCAAGTGACCGAAGAATGATCAAGGAGGGTCTTTTAGTTTTTACCTTACAAAGTTGTGTAATAATGGGTGTTGTATTTGTACTGTAACTCAGGTAGGTCCTCTTTGGGGTAGCCAACCTCTGAGATGATCCATACACTCTTGTGTATTTCCCTCCCATACTGTGCTATCACTACTCTTGGTCTGTGTGACAATAGAATACAGAAGAGATGGTATGTCAATTATAAGATTATGTTACAAAAGGCAGTGAAATTCTGTTCCCCCTCCCCTCTCCTCTCAACCTCTATTTTTCTCTCTCTCCCTCTTTATCTCTCTCTCTCTCTCTCTCTCAGATTACTTGCTCTGGGGAAGGCCATTGGCCATGTCATGAAGAGAATTTATGGGGAGACCCACCTGGTGAGGAACTGAAGCCTCTCATCAAAACCATGTGAGTGAGCCATCTTGAAGGAGGATCTTTCAGCCTCAGTCAAGCTTCAGATGGTTGTAGTCTTCTGGTCTCTCTCTCTCTCTCTCTCTCTCTATATATATATTTTTTTTGCTGTACGTGGGCCGCTCACTGTTGTGGCCTCTCCCGTTGCGGAGCACAGGCTCCGGACGCGCAGGCTCAGCAGCCATGGCTCACGGGCCCAGCCGCTCCGCGGCATGTGGGATCTTCCCGGACCGGGACAGGAACCTGTGTCCCCTGCATTGGCAGGCGGACTCTCAACCACTGCGCCACCAGGGAAGCCCTGGCCCGTATGTTGATTGAAATCATGATATACTCTGATTCAGACTCACCCAGCTAATGCTCTTTCAAATTTCTAGCTGACAGAAAATATGAGATAATAAATGTTTGTTTTTAATCACTAAATTTTAAATCACTAAATTTTGAGGGTAGTTTATTATACAATAATAAATAAGTAACATACCTAGCATTGCTACACTAACAACCTCAATAAAGCCAGTGCAAAGGGGATGGGATCTGGTGAGTGCAATGTAGTAGTGGGTAAGGGAAGGCATAAATTAGAGGTCCCGTAGGTGTCCAGGAAGTATCTCTGGACTCAACAGGAGGATTTAGTTTAGTTCCTCCTAGCTGGTGAATTGAAGTTACTAATGAATACATTCCTCTTCTTATTTCTAATGCCTCAGGAACTGGGCAGGGCAGAGTGCTGTCATTCTCAGCAGTTAGTGACTCCCTGTCAAGCGTCTTTTAACTTAAGATGACTAGGCTTGGAACCTGATCAGGGAAATGATGGGCCATGCTGTATTATTCCCAAGTAAATTAGTTTTGTCCCACTCTGGTGTTCGTGTCCACTTGAAGTTACAGAAGCAATATAGTACTAATCTCCGTTCATTTTTCCTTATTCTGTGGATTCTCCAAAAAGAAATTAAGACATATATTAATATTTCATGCTTCTCTATGCTAAGAAGTTTCCAGGAATTATTTCATTTAATCTGTACTCAAATTGATTTATGGTTATCCTTATTTTATCTATTTATTTTTTTTGGCCGCACCCTATGGCTTGTGGGATCTTAGTTCCCCAACCAGGGATTGAACCTGTGTCCCATGCAGTGGAAGCATGGAGTCCTAACCACTGGACCACCAGGGAGTTCCCTATCCTCATTTTAGAGATGAGTAAATAGGCTCAGAGAACTTTATGTATAACTGATTCACTTTGTTATAAGGCAGAAACTAACACACCATTGTAAAGCAATTATATTCCAATAAAGATGTAAAAAAAAAAAAAACAAACGTCAAATATCCACATGCCATGTTAGAGTCAAGATTTGAACCTAGGTCTTTTGATTCTAAATTTCATGTTCTAAACCACTGCTCTTCACTGCATTCCCATAGTAGCTAAATACCTTTTCCCTGTAAGTGGCAAGATGAAAAGTTAATATACATCATTTTACCTGACTTTCTTTCAGATTTTAAAATTATTTGTGTACAAATGAATTTTTGCAAAATGATTTCCATTCTGTCCAAACCATTAGGCTACTTCATTTTCTCCCTACATGTTAGAAATATGGGTCAAATGGTCATAGACATCTCAGCTAAAGCCAGATGGATAATTTTTGAATCATCTCTCCTGTATATAGAACATTTTTTCTCTTGATCTTTATTTAGTACCTCAGAAAAATTAACCTTCTAAGTGTTCATCTTTATAATCTCCTTACTAAGTTTTACATAGATTTTTTTAGATGCCTGGTTTCATCTTAAGAGTCTCTGGTTAATAATTAGCATAATAGTTACATAGCATAATAATTTTAGGTGATTGAATGCTAAAAGTGGCAGTAGTACTCATTCCTTTTGTTCGTCTGTGCCTTGATTGTTGGTTGGAAGTAGAGGTAAAGGGACTGGCTTTAAATTTCTGCTGAACATATTTTGCATTAGCTTCAATATGGATGATTGTGAAGGGAATATTAGAATCCTCAGAGGTTTTGGACTTATTTATCTGGTCCCTGCTCCCACTTTTTCTTCTATAAATGTATACATATTCAGAGCATCGAGGGTCCTTCTCTGGATTAGAATCCTGGTACCATGTCTGGTATAAGGACATTTATTCATAGGATGTTAAGAGTCTGGGGGCCCTCGTGTACCCACAGCACTGTATCTGTAAACTCCTTTGACCCTGCACTGTAGCTTGTGTTATTAGTAGCTTTGACTTGTGCACCTTGAGGTGCATAAATGTGGACCAATTATCCCGGTAAAATGGCCAACTGTGATATACAGGGTTTGAGACACTTGACAAGTAGGGTTGGCCAGTTACATGGTGGTTTTAGAACTTTAGAACTGAAGCTCTGGAACAGCAAGTCTTCCATGCAAGGGAAACCTGGGAATTATGAGGCTGCTTGTAGTATGTGGAGCATCCAGAGCAGTTCATTACTACTGGGCTCCTGCACTCGAAAATGGTTTGTTTTAAAATCAAAACCACAATGAAGTATCACCTCACACCTATCAGAATGGCTATCATCAAAAAGATAAGAAATAACAAATGTTAGTGAGGATGGAATCCTTAGTGACTATTATCCCTAGAAATAGATATCCAGAAATTCTAGAAAGGCCACAGTAAGTGAATTCCTCTTTTGTGCTGTGGGACTACAAATGTTACCTATGAATGGGAGATTCAGGTCATGATTACTGTTTTGGCATTGTTTTCATACCTACCTTTTGGCTGGGGGCTTTCACTTGCCCTGATTGAAGATGACTGTGGATACTACTCCATGGAATGGATGGGCTGGCTCTTTGTGGGTGGGATGAAAGATTTTGATCAGAGAAGGACATTTCACAAAACTGGGAAGTGCCTCCTTAAAGGCAGTTTAAAGGAAAATTTAAAGGGAAAATCCTTGTTTTGAACATTTAATTCCATATCAACCCTAAACATCTTTTTCTTTTTAACAAGCAATGAGATATGGGGGTGAGGAGCAATAAACTAGCTGTATTTGGGACTAATTTTTTGTTTTAAATAAATTTATTTATTTATTTATATTTTATTTTTGGCTGTATTGGGTCTTTGTTGCTGCGTGCCGGCTTTCTCTAGTTGCGGTGAGCGGGGGCTGCTCTTCGCTGTGGTACGTGGGCTTCTCGTTGTGGTGGCTTCTCTTGTTGCAGAGCATGGGCTCCAGGCGCGTGGGCTTCAGTAGTTGTGGCTTGCGGGCTCTAGAGCACAGGCTTAGTAGTTGTGGCACACAGGCTCAGTAGCTGTGGCTCATGGGCTCTAGAACATGGGCTCAGTAGTTGTGGCACAGGGGCTTAGTTGCACCGTGGCATGTGGGATCTTCCCAGACCAGGGCTCGGACCCGTGTCACCTGCATTGGCAGGCGGATTCTTAACCACTGCGCCACCAGAGAAGTCCTGGGACTAATTTGTATTTGTTCATGTCTGCTGGATTGACACCTTAACTGCCAAGCTCAGAGTCTTTCTACACAGTTGAATGATCTCTACACTTTTCCAACCTCTCTGTAGAAATGTGAGGTGGCAGGCCATCAGGTCTCTCTCCTAGAGTGGCACCCTTGGTGCACCAACCCACTTGTCCTCTGCATAGCCAAACATACCTTCCTGGGCTGTCCAGAATCTGCAAGACCACCTGTAGTCTACCAGCCTTGTTCCTGTAAACTATTTAGAGTGTGCAAAACATGTCATATGTGGTGTTTTCCTTTGAACTGTGTTTTAAAGACCAGACTCCTTAGTTATCATTATAAAACATCAACTTTTTAACCCTGTGTCCTAGAGTATTTGAATCAACTTTCAAACAAAATATAGATTACATGCCCTTCAGACACCTGCTATTTGTGAATTTCTTTGCCAGACACATTTTATTGAAAACCTCACTGAGACAAAATTTGAAAAGAAGAGTTGGGCTCTGATTTATTAATCATTCACTAGGTCATCACAAGGCTCTCCATGTATTATTCCTGTAGTAAGCTAGTCCAAGTATATATGCTAGATCCAATTTTATCCTTAATTGCCCATTTTTTTTCTCAACCTATGTTCTCTGATACCTATTTGCCTTCTCTAGGATTTAATTTTCATTTTGTATTAATCATTTCAATGCTATCACTAAAAGTGGTTTGCAATAATGTTTAGAACAGTGGTGTCAGGTCACCAGTGAGCATCGTGATAAATACAAATGGGAACATTTATGTTGACACTGGTAGGGTCATACTGACAAAAGCAGTTTCAGAGAAGTCAGTCAAGGGGAGAAAGAAAATAAATATTTGGTAAGAACTAGTGTAGATTCTTCTTTGGTACTATCTCTATATGGCATTCCAGCCTCAGTCACGCAAAAAAGTAGAGCTAAAATCAATAATGGAATGCTTCTGAGGTGTTGCCAAGAACCCAAACTGAAGCAGAATATCAGGGGAGATGCCCGCTATAGGGATGTACACCTACAGTCCATTCACTTATTCACTCATTTGTCTGTGCATTCAGACATTTATTTTATAAGATGTCTATTCTTATCCACACGCTGTCTGAGGGGGTGAGCGTACAAATTTAAATAAATGAATGAAATAAAAAAAAAAAGACTAAGGAACAATCCCTCCCTTAGAGGAGCTCACTGTCTTTAGGGAAAAAAGTAGGTAGACAATTAAAAGAGAGTGTGGATTATGACATAATAAGCTCAGAAGCATCAGTGCACAAAGAGGGACATTTACTTCAGTCTTGGGAAACTGAGATCAGCATGCATTATTGGGGAAGTAAGGCTTTAGTTACAGATAAGGAGAGTTAAAGTGTGAAAGTTCTGGGCATTAGGTATCTTGTGCTGGTTGTGTTTTACATATGTACCATGTACATACATATACATAAGGAGTATTATACTGGTTGAAAGAGAAAGATGCTTTCCAATTAAGTTCAAATAAAAACAAAGTATGGGGGCGCTGCGAAGATGGCGGAAGAGTAAGACACGGAGTTCACCTTCCTCCCCACAGATACATCAGAAATACATCTACATGTTGAACAACTCCTACAGAACACCTACTGAATGCTGGCAGAAGACCTCAGACCTCCGAAAAGGCAAGAAACTCCCCACGTACCTGGGTAGGGCAAAGGAAAAAAAAAAGAAAAAAACAGACAAAACAATAGGGACGGCACCTGCACCAGTGGGAGGGAGCTGTGAAGGAGGAAAGGTTTCCACACACTAGGAAGCCCCTTCGGGGGCGGAGACTGCGGGAGGCGGAGGGGGGAGCTTCGAGGCCGCGGAGGATAGCACAGCAACAGGGGTGCGGAGGGCAAAGCGGGGAGATTCCCGCACAGAGGATCGGTGCCGACCGGCACTCACCAGCCCGAGAGGCTTGTCTGCTCACCCGCCGGGGTGGGCAGGGCTGCGAGCTGAGGCTTGGGCTTCGGTCGGAGCTCAGGGAGAGGACTTGGCAGCGTGAACACAGCCTGAAGGGGTTAGTGCACCACGGCTGGCCGGGACGGAGTCCGGGGAAAAGTCTGCACCTGCCGAAGAGGCAAGAGACTTTTTCTTCCCTCTTTGTTTCCTGGTGTGCGAGGAGAGGGGTTTAAGAGCGCTGCTTAAAGGAACTCCAGAGACGGGCGCGAGCCGCGGCTAAAAGCGCGAACCCCAGAGACGGGCGCGAGCCGCGGCTAAAAGCGCGGACCCCAGAGACGGGCGGGAGACGCTAAGGCTGCTGCTGCCGCCACCAAGGGGCCTGTGTGTGAGCACAGGTCACTCTCCACACCCCTCTTCCGCGGAGCCTGTGCAGCCCACCACTGCCAGGTTCCCGGGATCCAGGGACAACTTCCCCGGGAGAACGCACGGTGGGCCTCAGGCTGGTGCAACGTCACACCGGCCTCTGCCGCTACAGGCCCGCCCTGCAGGCCGTGCCCCTCCCTCCCCCTGCCTAAGTGCGCCAGAGCCCCCGAATCAGCGGCTCCTTTAACCCCGTTCTGTCTGAGCAAAACACAGACGCCCTCCAGCGACCTACATGCAGAGGCAGGGCCAAATCCAAAGCTGAGCCCCGGGAGCTGTGCAAACAAAGAAGAGAAAGGGAAATCTCTCCCAGCAGCCTCAGAGGCAGCGGATTAAAGCTCCACAATCAACTTGATGTACCCTGCATCTGTGGAATACATGAATAGACAACGAATCATCCCAAACTGAGGAGGTGGACTTTGAGAGCAAGATTTATTCCCTTTTACCTCTTTTTGTGAGTGTGTATGTGTATGCCTCTCTGTGAGATTTTGTCTGTATAGCTTTGCTTCCACCATTTGTCCTAGGGTTTTATCCGTCCATTGTTTCTGTGTTTTTTTTTTAATTTTTTTTCTTAATAATAAATTTTAATTTTAATAACTTTATTATACCTTTCTTTCTCACTCTCTCTCTTTCTTTCTTTCTTTCTTTCTTTCTTTCTTTCCTTCCTTCCTTCCTTCCCTCCTTTAGACAACGAATCATCCCAAATTGAGGAGGTGGACTTTGAGAGCAAGATTTATGATTTTTTTTTCCCCTTTACCTCTTTTTGTGATGGTGTATGTGTATGCTTCTGTGTAAGATTTTGTCTGTATAGCTTTGCTTCCACCATTTGTCCTAAGGTTCTATCCGTCCCCCCCCTTTTTTTTCTAAATAATTATTTTTTAATTCAATAACTTTATTATACTTTATTTTATTTTACTGTATTTTCTTTCTTTCTGTCTTTTATCCTAACTTCCCTCCTTCCTTCCTTCCTCCCTCCCTCCCTCCCTCCTTTCTTTCCTTCATGCCTTCTTTCCTTCTTTCTTTCTTTCTGTCTTCTTTCCTTCCTTCCTTCCCTCCTTTCTTTCCTTCTTTCTTCCTTTCATTCTTTCTTTCTTTCCTCCTACTTCTACTAATTCTCTCTACTTTTTCTCCCTTTTATTCTGAGCCGTGTGGATGAAAGGCTCTCGGTGCTCCAGCCAGAAGTCAGGGCTCTGCCTCTGAGGTGGGAGAGCCAACTTAAGGACACTGGTCAACAAGAGACCTCCCAGCTCCACATAATATTAAATGGCGAAAATCTCCCAGAGACCTCCATCTTAACACCAGCACCCAGCTTCACTCAATGACCAGCAAGCTACAGTGCTGGACATCCTATGCCAAACAACTAGCAAGACAGGAACACAACCCCACCCATTAGCAGAGAGGCTGCCCAAAATAATAACTCTACAGACACCCCAAAACACACCACCAGACGTGGACCTGCCCACAAGAAAGACAAGATCTAGCCTCATCCACCACAACACAGGCACTAGTCCCCTCCACCAGGAAGCCTACGCAACACACTGAACCAACCTTAGCCACTGGAGACAGACATCAAAAACAACGGGAACTACGAACCTGCAGCCTGCCAAAAGGAGACCCCAGACACAGTAAGATAAGCAAAATGAGAAGACAAAAAAACACACAGCAGATGAAGGAGCAAGATAAAAGTGCACCAGACCTAACAAATGAAGAGGAAATAGGCAGTCTACCTGAAAAAGAATTCAGAATAATGATAGTAAAGATGATCCAAAATCTTGGAAACAGAATACACAAAATGCAAGAAACATTTAACAAAGACCTAGAAGAAATAAAGAGGAAACAAGCAATGATGAACAACACAGTAAATGAAATTAAAAATACTCTAGATGGGATCAATAGCAGAATAACTGAGGCAGAAGAACAGATAAGTGACCTGGAAGATAAAATAGTGGAAGTAACTACTGCAGAGCAGAATAAAGAAAAAAGAATGAAAAGAACTGAGGACAGTCTCAGAGACCTCTGGGACAACATTAAACGCACCAACATTCGAATTATAGGGGTTCCAGAAGAAGAAGAGAAAAAGGGACTGAGAAAATATTTGAAGAGATTATAGTTGAAAACTTCCCTAATATGGGAAAGGAAATAGTTAATCAAGTCCAGGAAGCACAGAGAGTCGCATACAGGATAAACCCAAGGAAAAATACACCAAGACACATATTAATCAAGCTGTCAAAAATTAAATACAAAGAAAGCATATTAAAAGCAACAAGGGAAAAACAACAAATTACACACAAGGGAATCCCCATAAGGTTAACAGCTGATCTCTCAGTAGAAACCCTACAAGCCAGAAGGGAGTGGCAGGACATACTGAAAGTGATGAAGGAGAAAAACCTGCAACCAAGACTACTCTACCCAGCAAGGATCTCATTCAGATTTGATGGAGAAATTAAAACCTTTACAGACAAGCAAAAGCTAAGAGAGTTCAGCACCACCAAACCAGCTTTACAACAAATGCTAAAGGAACTTCTCTAGACAAGAAACACAAGAGAAGGAACAGACCTATAATAATGAACCCAAAACAATTTAGAAAATGGGAACAGGAACATACATATCGATAATTACCTTAAATGTAAATGGACTAAATGCTCCCACCAAAAGACACAGATTGGCTGAATGGATACAAAAACAAGACCCATATATATGCTGTCTACAAGAGACCCACTTCAGACCTAGAGACACATACAGACTGAAAGTAAGGGGATGGAAAAAGATATTCCATGCAAATGGAAACCAAAAGAAAGCTGGAGTAGCAATTCTCATATCAGACAAAATAGGCTTTAAAATAAAGTCTATTAGAAGAGACAAAGAAGGACACTGCATAATGATCAAGGGATCGATCCAAGAAGAAGATATAACAATTGTAAATATTTATGCATCCAACATAGGAGCACCTCAATACATAAGGCAAATACTAACAGCCATAAAAGGGGAAATCGACAGTAACACATTCATAGTAGGGGACTTTAACACCTCACTTTCACCAATGGACAGATCATCCAAAATGAAAATAAATAAGGAAACACAAGCTTTAAATGATACATTAAACAAGATGGACTTAATTGATAATTGTAGTACACTCCATCCAAAAACAACAGAATACACATTTTTCTCAAGTGCTCATGGAATATTCTCCAGGATAGATCATATCTTGGGTCACAAATCAAGCCTTGGTAAATTTAAGAAAATTGAAATTGTATCAAGTATCTTTTCCAACCACAGCTCCATGAGACTAGATATCAATTACAGGAAAAGATCTGTAAAAAATACAAACACATGGAGGCTAAACAATACACTACTTAATAATGAAGTGATCACTGAAGAAATCAAAGAGGAAATAAAAAAATACATAGAAAGAAATGACAATGGGGACACAATGCCCCAAAACCTAAGGGATGCAGCAAAAGCAGTTCTAAGAGGGAAGTTTATAACAATACAATCCCACCGTAAGAAGCAGGAAACATCTCGAATAAACAACCTAACCTTGTACCTCAAGCAATTAGAGAAAGAAGAACAAGAAAACCCCAAAGTTAGCAGAAGGAAAGAAATCATAAAAATCAGGTCAGAAATAAATGAAAAGGGAATGAAGGAAACAATAGCAAAGATCAATAAAACTAAAAGCTGGTTCTTTGAGAAGATAAACAAAATAGATAAATCATTAGCCAGACTCATCAAGAAAAAAAGGGAGAAGACTCAAATCAATAGAATTAGAAATGGAAAAGGAGAAGTAACAACTGACACTGCAGAAATAAAAAAAAAGATCATGAGTGATTACTACAAGCAACTCTATGCCAATAAAATGGACAATCTGGAAGAAATGGACAAATTCTTAGAAATGCACAACCTGCCAAGACTGAATCAGGAAGAAATAGAAAATATGAACAGACCAATCACAAGCACTGAAATTGAAACTGTGATTTTAAATCTTCCAACACCGGGGGGACCTTGAAGATGGCGGAAGAGTAAGACGCGGAGATCGCCTTCCTCCCCACGGATACACCAGAAATACATCTACACGTGGAACAACTCCTACAGAACACCTACTGAAGGCTGGCAGAAGACCTCAGACCTCCCAAAAGGCAAGAAACTCCCCACGTACCTGGGTAGGGCAAAAGAAAAAAAGAAAAAACAGAGACAAAAGAATAAGGACGGCACCTGCACCAGTGGGAGGGAGCTGTGAAGGAGGAAAAGTTTCCACACACTAGGAAGCCCCTTCGCGGGCGGAGACTGCGGGAGGCAGAGGGGGGAGCTTCGGGGCCGCGGAGGAGTGCACAGCAACAGGGGTGTGGAGGGCAAAGCGGGGAGATTCCCGCACAGAGGATCGGTGCCGACCGGCACTCACCAGCCCGAGAGGCTTGTCTGCTCACCCGCCGGGGCGTGCGGGGCTGCGAGCTGAGGCTCGGGTTTCGGATTTGGACGGAGCGCAGGGAGAGGACTGGGGTTGGCGGCTTGAACATAGCCTGAAGGGGTTAGTGCACCACGACTAGCCGGGAGGGAGTTCGGGGAAAAGCCTGCACCTGCCGAAGAGGCAAGAGACTTTTTCTTCCCTCTTTGTTTCCTGGTGCGCGAGGAGAGGGGTTTAAGAGCGCTGCTTAAAGGAATTCCAGAGATGCGTGCGAGCCGCGGCTAAAAGCGCGAACCCCAGAGACGGGCGGGAGACGCTAAGGCTGCTGCTGCCGCCACCAAGGGGCCTGTGTGCGAGCACAGGTCACTCTCCACACCCCTCTTCCGCGGAGCCTGTGCAGCCCGCCACTGCCAGGTTCCCGGGATCCAGGGACAACTTCCCCGGGAGAACGCACGGCGGGCCTCAGGCTGGAGCAATGTCACGGCGGCCTCTGCCGCCGCAGGCCCGCCCCTCACGCAGTGCCCCTCCTCCCCCCCCCCCCCCCACCGCCTGAGTGAGCCGGAGCCCCTGAATCAGCGGCTCCTTTAACCCCGTCCTGTCTGAGCAAAAAACAGACGCCCTCCAGCGACCTACACGCAGAGGCAGGGCCAAATCCAAAGCTGAGCTCCTGTGAGCTGTGAGAACAAAGAAGAGAAAAGGAAATCTCTCCCAGCTGCCTCAGAAGCAGCGGATTAAAGCTCCACAATCAACTTGATATACCCTGCATCTGTGGAATACCTGAATAGACAAGGAATGATCCCAAATTGAAGAGGTGGAATTTAGGAGCGAGATCTATGATTTTTTTCCCTTTTCCTCTTTTTGTGAATGTGTACGTGTATGCTTATGTGTGAGATCTTGTCTGTATACTCTTGCTTCCACCATTTGTCCTAGGGCTCTATCCGTCCATGGTTTTTTGTTTTATAATTTTTTCTTAATAATTAATTTTAATTGTAATAACTTTATTATTCTTTACCTTCGTTCTTTCTTTCTTTCTTTCCTTCCTTCCTTCCCTCCTTTAGACAACGAATCACCCCAAATTGAGGAGATGGTCTCTGAGAGCAAGATTTATGATTTTTCCCCCTTTACCTCTTTTTGTGAAGGTGTATGTGTATGCTTCTGTGTAAGATTTTCTCTGTATAGCTTTGCTTCCAACATTTGTCCTAAGGTTCTACCCGTCCCTTTTTTTGTTTTTTTCTAAATATTTTTTAATTCAATAACTATATTATACTTTATTTTATTTTTACTGTATCTTTTTTCTTTCTGTCTTTTTTCCTTCTTTCCCTCCCTCCTTCCTTCCTCCCTACCTCCCTCTCTCCCTCCCTCCTTTCTTTCCTTCTTTGCTTCTTTCTTCCTTCCTTCCTTTCTGCCTTTCCTTCTTTCTTTCCTCATACTTCTACTAATTCTCTCTACTTTTTTTCCCTTTTATTCTGAGCCGTGTGGATGAAAGGCTCTCGGTGCTCCAGCCAGGAGTCAGGGCTCTGCTTCTGAGGTAGGAGAGCCAACTTCAGGACACTGGTCAACAAGAGACCTCCTAGCTCCACATAATATTAAACGGCGGAAATCTCCCAGAGACCTCCATCTTAACACCAGCACCCAGCTTCACTAAACGACCAGCAAGCCACAGTGCTGGACAACCTATGCCAAACAACTAGCAAAACAGGAACACAAACCCACCCACTAGCAGAGAGGCTGCCTAAAATCATAATAAGGCCACAGACACCCCAAAACACACCACCAGACGTGAACCTGCCCAGTAGAGAGACAAGATCCAGCCTCATCCACCACAACACAGGCACTAGTCCCCTCCACCAGGAAGCCTACACAACCCACTGAAACAACCTTAGCCACTGGAGACAGACATCAAAAACAACGGGAACTACGAACATGCAGCCTGCAAAAAGGAGACCCCAAACACAGTAAGATAAGCAAAATGAGAAGACAGAAAAACACACAGCAGATGAAGGAGCAAGATAAAAATGCACCAGACCTAACAAATGAAGAGGAAATAGGCAGTCTACCTGAAAAAGAATTCAGAATAATGATAGTAAGGATGATCCGAAATCTTGGAAGTAGAATGGACAAAATGCAAGATACAGTTAACAAGGACCTAGAAGAAATAAGGATGAAACAAGCAACGATGAACAACACAATAAATGAAATTAAAAATACTCTAGATGGGATCAATAGCAGAATAACTGAGGCAGAAGAACGGATAAGTGACCTGGAAGACAAAGTAGTGGAAAAAACAACTGCAGAGCAGAATAAAGAAAAAAGAATGAAAAGAACTGAGGACAGTCTCAGAGACCTCTGGGACACATTAAACGCACCAACATTCGAATTATAGGGGTTCCAGAAGAAGAAGAGAAAAAGAAAGGGACTGAGAAAATACTGAGAAAATATTTGAAGAGATTATAGTTGAAAACTTCCCTAATATGGGAAAGGAAATAGTTAATCAAGTCCAGGAAGCACAGAGAGTCCCATACAGGATAAATACAAGGAGAAATACACCAAGACACATATTAATCAAACTGTCAAAAATTAAATACAAAGAAAGTATATTAAAAGCAGCAAGGGAAAAACAACAAATAACACACAAGGGAATCCCCACAAGGTTAACAGCTGATCTCTCAGCAGATACCCTACAAGCCAGAAGCGAGTGGCAGGACATACTGAAAGTGATGAAGGAGAAAAACCTGCAACCAAGACTACTCTACCCAGCAAGGATCTCATTCAGATTTGATGGAGAAATTAAAACCTTTACAGACAAGCAAAAGCTAAGAGAGTTCAGCACCACCAAACCAGCTTTACAACAAATGCTAAAGGAACTTCTCTAGACAAGAAACACAAGAGAAGGAAAAGACCTATAATAACGAACCCAAAACAATATAGAAAATGGCAATAGGAACATACATATCGATAATTACCTTAAATGTAAATGGACTAAATGCTCCCACCAAAACACACAGATTGGCTGAATGGATACAAAAACAAGACCCATATATATGCTGTCTACAAGCGACCCACTTCAGACCTAGAGACACATACAGACTGAAAGTAAGGGGATGGAAAAAAATATTCCATGCAAGTGGAAACCAAAAGAAAGCTGGAGTAGCAATTCTCATATCAGACAAAATAGACTTTAAAATAAGGACTATTAAAAGAGACAAAGAAGGACAGTACATAATGATCAAGGGATCGATCCAAGAAGAAGATATAACAATTGTAAATATTTATGCACCCAACATAGGAGCACCTCAATACATAAGGCAAATACTAACAGCCATAAAAGGGGAAATTGACAGTAACACATTCATAGTAGGGGACTTTAACATCCCACTTTCACCAATGGACAGATCATCCAAAATGAAAATAAATAAGGAAACACAAGCTTTAAATGATACATTAAACAAGATGGACTTAATTGATATTTATAGGACACGCCATCCAAAAACAACGGAATACACATTTTTCTCAAGTGCTCATGGAATATTCTCCAGGATAGATCATATCTTGGGTCACAAATCAAGCCTTGGTAAATTTAAGAAAATTGAAATTGTATCAAGTATCTTTTCTGACCACAACGCCATGAGACTAGATATCAATTACAGGAAAAGATCTGTAAAAAATACAAACACATGGAGGCTAAACAATACACTACTTAATAACGAAGTGATCACTGAAGAAATCAAAGAGGAAATAAAAAAATACCTAGAAACAAATGACAATGGAGACACAACGACCCAAAACCTATGGGATGCAGCAAAAGCAGTTCTAAGGGGGAAGTTTATAGCAATACAAGCCCACCTTAAGAAGCAGGAAACATCTCGAATAAACAACCTAACCTTGCACCTCAAGCAATTAGAGAAAGAAGAACAAAAACCCCCAAAGCTAGCAGAAGGAAAGAAATCATAAAAATCAGATCAGAAATAAATGAAAAAGAAATGAAGGAAATGATAGCAAAGATCAATAAAACTAAAAGCTGGTTCTTTGAGAAGATAAACAAAATAGATAAACCACTAGCCAGACTCATCAAGAAAAAAAGGGAGAAGACTCAAATTAATATAATTAGAAATGAAAAAGGAGAAGTAACAAATGACACTGCAGAAATAAAAAAAAAGATCATGAGTGATTACTACAAGCAACTCTATGCCAATAAAATGGACAATCTGGAAGAAATGGACAAATTCTTAGAAATGCACAACCTGCCAAGACTGAATCAGGAAGAAATAGAAAATATGAACAGACCAATCACAAGCACTGAAATTGAAACTGTGATTAAAAATCTTCCAACAAACAAAAGCCCAGGACCAGATGGATTCACAGGTGAATTCTATCAAACATTTAGAGAAGAGCTAACACCTATTCTTCTCAAACTCTTCCAAAATATAGCAGAGGGAGGAACACTCCCAAATTCCTTCTACGAGGCCACCATCACCTTGATACCAAAACCAGACAAGGATGTCACAAAGAAAGAAAACTACAGGCCAATATCACTGATGAACATAGATGCAAAAATCCTCAACAAAATACTAGCAAACAGAATTCAGCAGCACATTAAAAGGATCATACACCATGATCAAGTGGGGTTTATTCCAGCGATGCAAGGATTCTTCAATATACGCAAATCTATCAATGTGATAAACCATATTAACAAATTGAAGGAGAAAAACCATATGATCATCTCAACAGATGCAGAGAAAGCTTTTGACAAAATTCAATACCCATTTATGGTAAAAACACTGCAGAAAGTAGGCACAGAGGGAACTTTCCTCAACATAATAAAGGCCATATATGACAAACCCACAGCCAGCATCATCCTCAATGGTGAAAAACTGAAAGCATTTCCACTAAGATCAGGAACAAGACAAAGTTGCCCACTCTCACCACTCTTATTCAACATAGTTTTGGAAGTTTTAGTCACAGCAATCAGAGAAGACAAGGAAATAAAAGGAATCCAAATCAGAAAAGAAGAAGTAAAGCTGTCACTATTTGCAGATGACATGATACTATACATAGAGAATCCTAAAGATGCTATCAGAATACTACTAGAGCTAAACAATGCATTTGGTAAAGTAGCAGGATACAAAATTAATGCACAGATATCTCTGGCATTCCTATATACTAATGATGAAAAATCTGAAAATGAAATCAAGAAAACACTCCCATTTACCGTTGCAACAAAAAGAATAAAATATCTAGGAATAAACCTACCTAAGAAGACAAAAGATTTGTATGCAGAAAATTATAAGACACTGATGAAAGAAATTAAAGATGATACAAATAGATGGAGAGATATACCATGTTCTTGGATGGGAAGAATCAACATTGTGAAAATGACTCTACTACCCAAAGCAATCTATAGATTCAATGCAATCCCTATCAAACTACCACTGGCATTTTTCACAGAACTAGAACAAAAAATTTCACAATTTGTATGGAAACACAAAAGACCCCGAATAGCTAAAGCAATCTTGAGAACGAAAAATGGAGCTGGAGGAATCATGCTCCCTGACTTCAGACTATACTAGAAAGCTACAGTAATCAAGACAGTATGGTACTGGCACAAAAACAGAAATATAGATCAATGGAAGAGGATAGAAAGCCCACAGATAAACCCATGCACATATGGACACCTTATCTTTGATAAAGGTGGCAGGAATGTACAGTGGAGAAAGGAAAACCTCTTCAATAAGTGGTGCTGGGAAAACTGGGCAGGTACATGTAAAAGTATGAGATTAGATCACTCCCTAACACAAGTAAGCACAAAAGTAAGCTCAAAATGGATTAAAGACCTAAATGTAAGGCCAGAAACTATCAAACTCTTAGAGGAAAACATAGGCAGAACACTCTATGACATAAATCACAGCAAGATCCTTTCTGACCCACCTCCTAGAGTAATGGAAATAAAAACAAAAATAAACAAATGGGACCTAATGAAACTTAGAAGCTTTTGCACAGCAAAGGAAACCATAAACAAGACAAAAAGACAACCCTCAGAATGGGAGAAAATATTTGCAAATGAAGCAACTGACAAAGGATTAATTTCCAAAGTTTGCAAGCAGCTCATGCAGCTCAATAACAAAAGCAACCCAATCCAGAAATGGGCAGAAGACCTAAATAGACATTTCTCCAAAGAAGATATACAGACTGCCAACAAACACATGAAAGAATGCTCAACATCATTAATCATTAGAGAAATGCAAATCAAATCTACAATGAAATATCATCTCACACCAGTCAGAATGGCCATCATCAAAAAAATCTAGAAACAATAAATGCTGGAGAGGGTGTGGAGAAAAGTGAACACTCTTGCACTGCTGGTGGGAATGTGAATTGGTTCAGCCACTATGGAGAACAGTTTGGAGGTTCCTTAAAAAACTACAAATGGAACTACCATATGATCCAGCAATCCCACTACTGGGCATATACCCTGAGAAAACCAAAATTCAAAAAGAGTCATGTACCAAAATGTTCATTGCAGCTCTATTTACAATAGCCCAGAGATGGAAGCAACCTAAGTACCCATCATCGGATGAATGGATAAAGAAGATGTGGCACATATATACAATGGAATATTACTCAGCCATAAAAAGAAACGGAATTGAGCTATTTGTAATGAGGTGGATAGACCTAGAGTCTGTCATACAGAGTGAAGTAAGTCAGAAAGAGAAAGACAAATACCGTATGCTAACACATATATATATGGCATTTAAGAAAAAAAAATGTCATGAAGAACGTAGGGGTAAGACAGGAATAAAGACACAGACCTACTGGAGAACGGACTTGAGGATATGGGGAGGGGGAACGGTGAGCTGTTATAGGGCGAGAGAGAGGCATGGACCTATATGCACTAAGAAACGTAAGGTAGATAGCTAGTGGGAAGCAGTCGCATGGCACAGGGATATTGGCTCTTCCTCTGTGACCGCCTGGAGGGGTGGGATAGGGAGGGTGGGAGGGAGGGAGACGCAAGAGGGAAGAGATATGGGAACATATGTATATGTGCAACTGATTCACTTTGTTATAAAGCAGAAACTAAGACACCATTTTAAAGCAATTATACCCCAATAAAGATGTTAAAAACAAAACAAACAAACAAACAAAAAAGAAAACAAACATGCTAAAGTGGAGGAATGGGTGACAGAAGAACCTCCTCAGTCTGTGGTGCAGCAGAAAGAGTTAAGAGTTTTAGAATAATAGGGAATTGTGTTCAGATCCCAGCTCCACTGCTTACCAGCTCTGAAACCATAACAAATTTCCCAGTTTCTGGGACTCAGTTTTGTCATCTTTAAGTAGGAACATGCAGAGGTATGATGAGGATTAAAGATACCATATACAGAATTATCTTACATGGGACCTGTACATAATAATGGTTGATAAGAAGATGCTATTATTGAGAGCATCACCATCTTTATTACTATTATTATTATTATTAACTTCTGTAAGAGGGAGGATGTTCCCTTCCCTAATCCTTTATTAGAATATCCAGAAGCTGAGGAAGTTTGGTACTGCTCATCTGCCATGGGGCTCTGTTTACATCTTGAATTACTCAAATGAAATGCAAAAACAGCTTCATTGCATCATAAAGTGCTCATTACTTTAATTCAAACAGCACAGAGTTCTCCTCAAAATAAATGACTGTGTCCATCTGTTTATTTCCCTCTGCTAAACTGATTTCCTGCTTTTCTTGGGCTGGTGAGAAACATTTCAAAGACAGCTGATGTAAACTAAGTAGGGAAGTCTCCAGCCCACATCACTGGGTTCTGGAGGGCCTCAGACAGCCTGGGTGGAAAGGCAACAGTACAGTATCCAGCCTGTGTATGTCATGATGTTCACGGTCCATAGGCACTTTCACTCTAGAGGTCCATTTTAGGGAAGGATTTGTTGGGAAGCAAATTTTCCTGTTTTTGACATCGATTTCATTTTGTATGATCAAATATAATTTTACTTTATCTTTGTAATCCTTTAGATCATGACTGTCATAGAATACAATTTTAATCAAAATCTTGATGATAACACGTAATTAAAAGATTTTGTGTAAAGGCCAGAAAAATAAATTGTATGAAATTCACGCATAAAAAGAAGAAAGAGAAAGATGCTTTTAATAAATCAACCATTTGTCAAATATGCATAATTTATTCTTTTTGGTTGCAGTTGTAGGTGGATTTTTCTGTAAATTTCCTTCTGTTGAAATATATTCATCAACGTCATCAGCAGGCGAAACGCTTAATAGTAACTGTAAAAAGCAAGTTACCTTGTTGAAACACATAGACGCAAATTAAAGTGAACAAAAGGCAAATAAACCAAAAGTTTGCTGAGGATAAAAAGAACATAGATATGGTGCATCTTAGGAGACTTGATAATGGGTGTCAAAACCAAGAACAAAGACATGGCCATGGTTCCAAATACAAATGGCAAACGTACCTGAGAACAAACATAAATTTGTATTAGAGTGGCCTTGGCGGTTATTACAAATAATAACATAAAACATTTTATCCACAGACATTTTTTTGCTACTGAGGAAGTTGGTTTTATTAATAAAAAAATATTACCAGGTCTTCCTCCTTTTTATATAAGAGAAAATAATCTGCTGAGAACCTCCTTGGGGTGTGAAATAGCAGAACTGAAGGCTTTTACTTAATAATTTCACCAATTTGCTGACCCTTTGATTTTTTTCATAAGTCTGTGCCACTTGCCCATTCAGATCTCTTGAATGAAGACATCATGAAACATTCCAGACTATTACCATAAAGCATTTTTTCACCATAAAAATTTTCTATTTTCAGGCAATATCAAAATTAATATTTTCTGCACCTCAACCTAATATATAACCTAATATATAACATATATATAATTCATTTGGGGTACATTTTTATTGTAAAAGGACCACAGGGTTCGGATTCACTTTCTCTGATCCTCACTTTTCCCTTAAAATGGGTCTTAACACTGCATACCTTTCAAATTTGTATATCTTAATTTGGACAATTAAAGAATATACAAACACACACTATTATCTGTAATTAAAGAATAGTACCTGCAAACAATAAAATGCTTAATTAAAGGTTGTTGATTACTGCCTGTTACTATATTTTGTGTAACTCTCTTCTCTTTCCTATTAGACTATGAATCTATTGATGGCATAATTAATGGCCAATTTATCTACATAGCTTTAAAGTGTTTAGAGTAGTGTCTTCCACATAGTAGCTGCTTAGTACATATTTATTGAGTCATTAAATGACTCAGATGCAAGATTATCATTATCTTTCATTTCTTCAGTTTTGAAATATAGATTTCTGTTCCTCACCCTAAGCATTAGAATCCCCAGGGGTGATGTCTAGGAATCTGAATTTATACAAGAAATTCCAGAGTTATTCTTTTTCACAGTTTAGTTTGAAAATCTTAGCTATAAACTGTCTTGGTTGTCTTTTTAAAATTTCTAGTCCAACCCTGTACCTTAGTGTTCTGCTGAGATATTCCTGTGGGTATTCTGCTACCTCCTTTTACCTTATACAAGGTATTGGGTTGGCCAAAAAATTCGTTCAGGTTTTTCCATAAAATGTTATGGAAAAATCCGAACGAACTTTTTGGCCAAGTTAATACATCATAAAAGGGGCCCCTTGATTGCTTTTAGAATACAGCTTATTGATAAAACAAGGATTGTTTGGAACCTACCTCATTAAAAATAACATAAGCCTAGAAATAATAAAAGCTATATGGCAAGATATGCATGCCATAAGCCATTTTACAAGTTAGTGACAAACCACTAACTCAGCTTTAAGTTTTCTAGCAGCCTGCATGAAAAGGGAAGCATGATCTTACAAAGCTTAAGTATTAAAACCAAGCAGGACCCTGTGGGACTCCTGGGCACAAAAGCCTTTCTCTGTCTCCTGGTTCCTGTTTGTAGGAAATAGGCTTCATTTAGCCCCTATGACCTTCCCTGAGTTCCAAAGGGCAGGTTTAAACAGTTGCTAATCAGGAAAGGGAGGGGATGCAGAGACAAGGGAGGAGCAGTCAAGAAACAATAGTGCAAGAAGACCCAAAGAGATATTTCTCCAAAGAAGAAATACAGATGGCCAATAAGCACATGGAAAGGATGCTCAACATCACTAATCATTAGAGAAATGCAAATCAAAATTACAATGAGGTACCACCTCATGCCAGTCAGAATGGCCATATCATTAAAAAGTCTACAAATAACAAATGCTAGAGGGGGTGTGAAGAAAAGGAACTCTCCTATACTGTTGGTGGGAATGTAAGTTGGTGTGGTCACTGTGGAAAACACTGTAGAGGTTCCTCAGGAAACTAAAAATAGAGTTAACATATGATCCAGCAATCCCACTCCTGGGCACATATCCAGACAAAACTATAATTCAAAAAGATAAATGCACCCCTATGTTCATAAGAGCACTATTCATATTCACAATAGCCAAGACGTGGAAGCAACCTAAATGTCCATCAACAGATGAATGGTTAAAGATGTGGTACATATATACAATGGAATACTACTCAGCCATAAAAAAGAATGAAATAATATCACATTTGCAGCAACATAGATGAAACTAGAGATTATCATACTAAGTAAGTCAGAAAGAGAAAGACAAATATCATGATATCACTTATATGTGGAATCTAAAATATGAGACAAATGAACATATTTATGAAACAGAAACAAAATCAGGGACATAGAAAATAGACTGGTGGTTGCCAAGGGGGTGGGAGTGGGAGAGGGTAGTAGTGGGAGTTTGGGATTAGCAGATACAAACTGGTATATAGAGAATGGATAAACAGCAAGGTCCTACCTTATAGCACAGGGAACTATATTCAATATCTTATGATAAACCATAATGGAAAATAATATGAAAAAGAATGTATATATATGTATAACTGAGTCACTTTACTGTACAGCACTAATTAACACAACACTGCAATTCAACTATACTTCAGTAAAAAATAATAATAAAAAAGGAAACAATAGTGCAGCCTTAGGGCAGGGTCCTGGTTCCTCCTCAAGGGATATACATAACAATATCTTTGAGCTCTTCTGCAGAACTAAAACCCCCACCAAATGGAAGATGTTAACTATGTGATGAAGTATTCTTCATTCCAGAGAGAAGGTCACAGTTTCATAACCTTGAGAATCACGAGACCATCTGATGCCAGAGGATCTCTGGATTGAAGGAATTCATGCCCTGCAGGTACCCTGATCCTTATCAGCAACACCACCCCTTGACTATAAGACTTCTCACAAACCCCCTAGGTTGGCACACACAGCTATGAGGGCATTAGCCTGCTGTGGTCCCTTTTGCCTGGCAAAGCAATAAAGCTGTTCTTTTCTACTTCACCAAAACTCTGTCTCCGAGATTCAATTTGGTGCCTGTATATAAAGGCTGATTGCCAGTGTCAGTGTCTGTAAAGAAAACTAATAATCTGCCTAGAAACACAAGTATTTCTGATACAAATATTAGGAAGAATTTTCTTCAATGGGTCTACATTTAGAGAGACAGTTGCATAATGTAAAAATATATCACTTAATCTCCTTTCAGTAAGTATAGGAATGAGTTGCCAGAGGTTGTTTGGTTAAACACAACATTGGTTAAATCTACAATATAGATGGATGGGCTGTAGTAAACAATTAGAAGAAAAAAAATTCTTCCACAGGCTATGGAAAAATTCTTCCAAATGCTATGAAGCATTTCAGATATAGTTAATATATAGAGAGGTTTTGGTGGTTTGAGGAATTGACAGAATACTTATCCCTCAGTCAATCCTTCATACATATTCTGTCTCTGAGGTAAGCTTTTGAAAGATGAATGAGTTTGCAATTATACTCCTTCACAAATATCTAGAGTGTAGCTTTTCTATATTGGCCATTAAAGCTGGAGACTTATACACTTATAGACATTTGAGTTCAGAAGCCTGAAAAGTCCTAGGCAAGCCTACAAGGTTATCTAAGGTGGTACCAATAAGAGGACGCTCAAATAATCATTGGCCCTGGACATTGGTCCATCTCTTCTCCTGAGATCTAGTACAAACATCATACACCCCACATATGGTCCCTGTGGACTCAAATTTCACTAGTTGCATTATAATATAAAAAAGCCTAAGGATCCTCTGCCTTTACTAACAAGGGCCAGTCCTGTGCTTTCTCTCTTGAGATTTCAAATTGAAAATGGTCTAAGAAGCTTTTGAACCAATAAATATAAAATCTATTCTTTAGATCAAATGTTCCTAAAATGGGCTCAAAAGACTTTACATGCAGATGTAAGAAAAAAGTAAAAGTGCAAAATGCTCTTTAGAAAGGTGAAGGGAATTTTTTTCAGGTTTGATTTACCTTATAAGGTCTGGATAGGTGGGACTCCTGGAATCTCAGTTTAAACAAGCCCGTCATCATTAGCCCAAGTTGAATCCAATCTGTGAATCCCACATAGTTTATGGGGGTTAGGTCTGAGGGAATAATTAAAATGGAGGCAAAGATGAGCATCTGAGCTTCAAGATGGTGGAAGAGTAAGACGTGGAGATCACCTTCCTCCCCACAAATACTTCAGAACTACATCAGAAATACATCTACATGTGGAACAACTCCTACAGACCACCTACAGACTTCCCAAAAGGCAAGAAACTCCCCACGTACCTGGGTAGGGCAAAAGAAGAAGAAAAAACAGAGACAAAAGAATAGGGACGGGACCTGCACCAGTGGGAGGGAGCCGTGAAGGAGGAAGGGTTTCCACACACTAGGAAGCCCCTTTGCGGGCAGAGACTGTGGGTGGTGGAGGGGGAAGCTTCGCGGCCACGGAGGAGAACACAGCAACAGGGAAGCGGAGGGCAAAGCAGGGAGATTCCCACACAGAAGATCAGTGCTGACCGGCACTCACCAGCCCGAGAGGCTTGTCTGCTCACCCGCTGGGGCGGGCAGGGCTGGGAGCTGTGAATAAGGCTTCCGAGGTCGGATCCCCTGGTGAGGACTGGGGTTGGCTGCGTGAACAGAACCTGAAGGGGTTAGTGTACCTCAGCTAGCCGGGAGGGAGTCCAGAAAAAGTCCGGAGCTGCCGAAGAGGCAAGAGACTTTTTCTTTCCTCTTTGCTTCCTGGTGCGCAAGGAGAGGGGATTAAGAGCACTGCTTAAAGGAGCTCCAGAGGCTGGAGCGAGCTGCGGCTAACAGCGCGGACCCCAGATGAGTCCGCGGGCATGAGATGCTAAGGCTGCTGCTGCCGCCACCAAGAAGCCTGTGTGCAAGCACAGGTTACTCTCCACACCTCCCCTCCGGAAGCCTGTGCAGCCTGCCACTGCCAGGGTCCCGGGATCCAGGGACAACTTCCCCGGGAGAACGCATGGCGCACCACAGGCTGGTGCAACGTCACGCCAGCCTCTGCCACTGCAGGCTCGCCCCGAACTCTGTACCCCTCCCTCCCCCATGCCTGAGTGAGGCAGAGCCCTCTAATCAGCTGCTCCTTTAACCCTGTCCTGTATGAGAGAGGAAGAGATGCCCTCAGAAGACCTACACACAGAGGAGGGTCCAAATCCAAAGCTGAACCCCGGGAGCTATGCGAACAAAGAAGAGAAAGGGAAATTTCTCCCAGCAGCCTCAGGAGCAGCGGATTAAATCTCCACAATCAACTTGATGTACCCTGCATCTGTGGAACACCTGAATAGACAATGAATCATCCCAAACTGAGGAGGTGGACTTGAGGAACAACAATATATATATATTTTTCCCTTTTTCTCTTTTTCTGAGTGTGTATGTGTATGCTTTATGTGTACGATTTTGTCTGTATAGCTTTGCTTTTACCATTTGTCCTAAGGTTCTGGCTGTCCTTTTTTTATTTTTTTAATTTTTAGTATAGTTTTTAGCACTTGTTATCATTGGTGTATTTGTATTTTAGTTTGGTTGCTCTCTTCTTTTTTTAATAATTATTTTTTATTTTAATAACTTTATTTTATTTTATTTTACTTTTTAAAAATTTTGTCTTCTTTCTTTCTTTTCTCCCTTTTATTCTGAGTCACGAGGATGACAGGCCCTTGGTGCTCCAGCCAGGCATCAGGGCTGTGCATCTGAGGTGGGAAAGCCAACTTCAGGACACTGATCCACAAGAGACCTCCCAGCTGCACGTAATATCAAATGGCGAAAACCTCCCAGACATCTCCATCTCAATGCCAAGACCCAGTTCCACTCAACGAACAGCAAGCTACAGTGCTGTACAACTTGGGCCAAAGAAATAGCAAGATAGGAACACAACCCCATCCATTAGCAGAGAGCCAGCTTAAAATCATAATAAGGCCACAGACACCCCAAAACACATCACCAGATGTGAACCTGCCCACCAGTAAGACAAGATCCAGCCTCATCCACCAGAAGACAGGCACTAGTCCCCTCAACCAGGAAACCTACACAACCCACTGAACCAACCTTAGCCACTGGGGACAGACACCAAAAACAACGGGAACTACGAACCTGCAGCCTGCGAAAAGGAGACCCCAAACGCAGTAAGTTAAGCAAAATGAGAGGACAGAGAAACACACAGCAGATGAAGGAGCAAGGTAAAAACCCACCAGACCTAACAAATGAAGAGGAAATAGGAAGTCTACCTGAAAAAGAATTCAGAATAATGATAGTAAAGACCCAAAATCTTGGAAATAGAATGGAGAAAATGCAAGAAACTTTTAACAAGGAACTAGAAGAACTAAAGAGCAAACAAATAGTGATGAACAACACAATAAATGAAATTAAAAATGCTCTAGAAGGGATCAATAGTAGAATAACTAAGGCAGAAGAACGGATAAGTGACCTGGAAGATAAAATAGTGGAAATAACTACCGCAGAGCAGAATAAAGAAAAAAGAATGAAAAGAATTGACAACAGTTTCAGAGCCCTCTGTGACAACATTAAATGCACCAACATTTGAAATATTGGCGCCCCAGAAAAGAGGAGAAAGAGAAAGGGTCTGAGAAAATATTTGAAGAGATTATAGTCAAAAACATCACTATCATGGGAAAGGAAATATTTGCCCAAGCAAAGGAAGTGCAGAGACTCCCATACAGGATAAACCCTAGAAGAAACAAGGAAACCAAGACACATTAATCAAACTAACAAAAATTAAATACAAACAAAATATATTAAAAGCAGCAAAGGAAAAGCAACAAATAACATACAAGGAAATTACCCTAAGGTTATCAGCTGATCTTACAGCAAAAACTCTGCAGGCCAGAAGGGAGAGGCAAGATATATTTAAAGTGATAAAAGGGAAAAACCTAAAACCAACATTACTCTACCCAGCAAGGGCTTCATTCAGATTTGATGGAGAAATCAAAAGCTTTACACACAAGCAAAAGCTAAGAGAATTCAGCACCACCAAACAGCTTTACATCAAATGCTAAAGGAACTTCTTTAGGCTGGAAACACAAGAGAAGGAAACAACCTACAATAACAAACCCAAAACAATTAAGAAAATGGGAATAGGAACATATATATCGATAATTACCTTAAATATAAATGGATTAAATTCTCCTACCAAAAGACATAGAGTGGCTGAATGGATACAAAAACAAGACCCGTATATATGCTGTCCACAAAAGACCCACTTCAGACCTAGGGACACATACAGGCTGAAAGTGAAGGGATAGAAAAAGATATTCCATGCAAATGGAAATCAAAAGAAAGCTGGAGTAACAATTCTCATATCAGACAAATAGACTTTAAAACAAACACTATTACAAGAGACAAAGAAAGACACTACATAACGATCAAGGGATCAATCCAAGAAGGTATAACAATTGTAAATATTTATGCACCCAACATAGGAGCACCCCAAAACATAAGGCAAATACTAACAGCCATAAAATGGAAAATCAACAGTAACACAATCATAGTCGGGGACTTTAACACCTCATTTTCACCAATGGACAGATCATGCAAAATGAAAATAAATAAGGAAACACAAGCTGTAAATGATAAATTAAACAAGATGGACTTAACTGATATTTATAGGACATTCCATCCAAAAACAACAGAATACACTTTCTTCCTAAACGCTCATGGAGCATTCTCCAGGATAGATCATATCTTGTGTCACAAATCAAGCCTTGGTAAATTTAAGAGAATTGAAATCATATCGAGTATCTTTTCCAACCACAACGCTATGAGACTAGGTATCAATTACAGGAAAAAACCTGTAAAATATACCAACATATGGAGGCTAACTAATACACTACTTAGTAACCAAGAGATCACTGAATAAATCAAAGATGAAATTAAAAAATACCTAGAAACAAATGACAATGAAAACACGATGACCCAAAACCTATGGGATGCAGCAAAAGCAGTTTTAAGCGGGAAGTTTATAGCAATATAATCCTACTTAAGAAACAAGAAACATCTCAAAAAGTAACCTAACCTTACACCTACAGCAATTAGAGAAAGAAGAACAAGAAAACCCCAAAGTTAGCAGAAGGAAAGAAATCATAAAACTCAGATCTGAAATAAATGAAAAAGAAATGAAAGAAACAATTGGAAAGATGAATAAAACTAAAAGCTGGTTCTTTGAGAAGATAAATAAAACGGATAAACCATTAGCCAAACTCATCAAGAAAACAAGGAAGAAGACTCAAAATCAATAGAATTAGAAATATAAAAGGAGAAGTAACAACTGACACTGCAAAAATACAAAGGATCATGAGAGATTACTACAAGCAACTATATGCCAATAAAATGGACAACCTGGAAGAAATGGACAAATTCTTAGAAATGCACAACCTTCTGAGACTGAACCAGGAATAAATAGAAAATATGAACAGACCAATCACAAGCACATATATTGAAACTGATTAAAAATCTTCCAACAAGCAAAAGCCCAGGACCAGAGGTCTTCACAGGCAAATTCTATGAAACATTTAGAGAAGAGCTAACACCTATCCTTCTCAAACTCTTCCAAAACATAGCAGAGGGAGGAACACTCCAAAACTCATTCTACAAGGCCACCATCACCCTGATACCAAACCAGATGAAGATGTCACAAAGAAAGAAAACTACAGGCCAATATCACTGATGAATGTAGATGCAAAAATCTTCAACAAAATACTAGCAAACAGAGTCCAACAGCACATTAAAAAGATCATTCACCATGATCAAGTGGGGTTTATCCCAGGAATGCAAGGATTCTTCAGTATAAGCAAATCAATCAATGTGACACACCATATTAAAAAATTGAAGGAGAAAATCCATAAGATCATCTCAATAGATGCAGAGAAAGCTTTTGATAAAATTTCAACAGCCGTTTATCAAAAAAAAAAAATCCAGAAAGTAGGCATAAAGTCAACTTACCTCAACATAATAAAGGCCATATATGACAAACCCACAGTCAACATCATCCTGAATGGTGACAAACAGAAACCATTTCCACTAAGATCAGGAAAAAGACAAGGTTGTCCACTCTCACCACTATTATTCAACATAGTTTTGGAAGTTCTAGCCACAGCAATCAGATAAGAAAAAGAAATGAAAGGAATCCAAATCAGAAAAGAAGTAAAGCTGTCACTGTTTGCAGATGACATGATACTATACATAGAGAATCGTAAAGATGCTACTAGAAAACTACTAGAGCTAATCAATGAATTTAGTAAAGTAGCAGGATACAAAGTTAGTGCACAGAAATCTCTTGCATTCCTATACACTAATGATGAAAAATCTGAAAGTGATATTAAGAGAACACTCCCATTTACCATTGCAACAAAAAGAATAAAATATCTAGGAATAAACCTACCTAAGTAGACAAAAGACCTGTATGCAGAAAACTATAAGACACCTATGAAAGAAATTAAAGGTGATACAAACAGATGAGAGATATACTATGTTCTTGGATTGGAAGAATCAATATTGTGAAAATGACTCTACTACCCAAAGCAATCTACAGATTCAATGCAATCTCTATCAAACTACCACTGGCATCTTTCACACAACTAGAGCAAAAAATTTCACAATTTATATGGAAACACAAAGACCCCGAATAGCTAAAGCAATCTTGAGAATGAAAAATGGAGCTGGAGGAATCATGCTCCCTGACTTCAGACTATACTAGAAAGCTACAGTAATCAAGACAGTATGGTACTTGCACAAAAACAGACATATAGATCAATGGAAGAGGATAGAAAGCCCAGAGGTAAACCCACACACCTATGGTCACCTTATCTTTGATAAAGGAGGCAAGAATATACAGTGGAGAAAAGACAGCCTCTTCAATATGTGGTGCTGGGAAAACTGAACAGCTACATGTAAAAGAATGAAATTAGAACACTCCCAAGCACCATACACAAAAATAATCTTAAAATGGATTAAAACGTACATGTAAGGCCAGAAACTATCAAACTCTTAGAGGAAAACATAGGCAGGACACTCTATGACATAAATCACAGCAAGATCCTTATTCACCCACCTCCTAGAGAAACGGAAATAGAAAGAAAAATAAACAATGGGACCTAATGAAACTTAAAAGCTTTTGCACAACAAAGGAAACCATAAGCAAGACAAAAAAACAACCCTCAGAATGGGAGAAAATATTTGAAAATGAAGCAAGTGACAAAGGATTAATCTCCAAAATTTACAAGCAGCTCATGCAGCTCAATATCAAAAAAACAAACAACGCAATCCAAAAATGGGCAGAAGACCTAAATAGATATTTCTCCAAAGAAGATATACAGATTGCCAACAAACACATGAAAGAATGCTCAACCTCATTAATCATTAGAGAAATGCAAATCAAATCTACAATGAGATATCATCTCACACCAGTCAGAATGGCCATCATCAAAAATCTACCAACAATAAATGCAGAAGAGGGTGTGGAGAAAAGGGAACCCTCTTGCACTGTTGGTGGGAATGTAAATTGATACAGCCACTATGGAGAACAGTATGGAGGTTCCCTAAAAAACTAAAAATAGAACTACCATGCGACCCAGCAATCCCACTACTGGGCATATACACTGAGAAAACCATAATTCAAAATAGTTATTTACCAAAATGCTCATTGCAGCTCTATTTACAGTAGCCAGGACATGGAAGCAACCTAAGTGTCCATGAACAGAAGAATGGTTAAAGAAGATGTGGCACATGTATACAATGGAATATTACTCAGCCATAAAAAGAAACTAAACTGTTATTTTTAGTGAGGTGGATGGACCTAGCATCTGTCATACAGTGTGAAGTATGTCAGAAAGGGAAAAGCAAATACCATATGCTAACACATATATATGGAATCCAAAAAAAAAAAGAAAAAAAAAGATCATGAAGAACCTAGGGGCAAGACAGGAATAAAGACACAGACCTATTAGAGAATCAACTCCAGGATACGGGGGGGAAGGGTAAGCTGGGACAAAGTGAGAGAGTGGCGTGGACATATATACACTACCAAACGTAAAATAGCTAGTGGGAAGAAGCCACATAGCACAGGGAGATCAGCTTGGTGCTTTGTGACCACCTAGAGGGGAGGGTTAGGGTGGGTGGGAGGGAGACGCAAGAGGGAAGAGATATGAGGACATATGTATACGTATAACTGATTCACTTTGTTATAAAGCAGAAACTAACACACCATTGTAAAGCAATTATACACCAATAAAGAGGTTTATAAAAAAAAAAGAAAAGCCACTAATTATGTAACTGACAAAATGTTGGTACTGTATAGTATTCTTAATTAATTAATTTAAAAAACTAAATTGTAATTGTCGCAAAGACAAAGGAGTAGTAGTAGTACATTGAAACTGCTCTTTATCTAAATGAGGAAGCTCCCTTCTATCCCTATTTTTTTCCCAAAATTTTCTAAAAATCATGGAGTGTTCCATTTTGTCAAATGCTTTTTATGAATCTCAATATTATTATGTGATCTTTGTTAGTTACCATATTAGTAAAACATTAATTGATTTTGGGGTGTTAAACCAACCAATGGTAAACCTCACTTGTTAATGGTGTATAATCCTTTTTTATATGTTGCTGGATTCAATTTACCAATGTTTTAAAGAATTGTTGCATTGTAGTTCATAGAACAATACGTGCTGTATATAACATTTGTATGTAATTTTCTTTCTTTGTGAAAAGAATTATTCTGGCTTGGTATCATAGAAATACTGGTTCCGTAAAATAAATTGGGAAGCGTTCCCTCTTATGTTTTCTGAAAGAGTTTGTTTAGGAGTGGCATTATTTCTTTCTTAAATGTTTGATACAATTCATCAGAGAAGCTACTGGGGCCTGGGATTCGATTTGTGGGAAGATTTTAAATTATTAATTCAATTTGTTTTCTTAATATAAATCTATTCTGATATTCTCTGTCTTCTGGAGGCAGTTTTGTTAATTCGAGATTAAAAAATGTATCTTAGTGGCACAAAGCTACTCTCTCTTTTTCCATGGTCTCTCCCCTTCTCTCCCTTAACCTCAGGTGTCTTAAGGAGAAAGATGATTAGGGGTGTGACTGAGGTCTCCCTGCCCTGAGGCTATACCCATCCAAATATACTGGGAAACTTTATGAAGGCTTTTAGATATGGGTTCCCAAGTACCAACAAACCCAGGAATGGGGAGTGAGGGCTAGATTCAGCTAAGGGGATCTGGATAGAATTCACAGTGCAGAAGTGAAGCTCTCTACCCACAGAAATTCCTTTGTGAATAAAGCACTTTGGGCAAATTCAAAGTACTGTATTATCATGGCTTCCACTGTTGAATATATTTTTGGTATTGATATTTTAGATGCTTGTACTATAAATGATCAAAAAGTCCAGAGGCAATTCTCCTGTTCAGGTAGAGATGCAAGTGGAGAGTATTAGACATGTATGTTCCTTCCAAACCCTCTCCTTCTTCCTCCTTGTGTGGTTCAACAAAACAACATAGAATCTCAGTAAGAGAAAGATCACAGACCTGATTGAAAACTTAAAGGCAGCAGGGGGGTGGTAAAAGATGCAATATCTCAATATAACTATGCCCAGTGACAAAAGCTACTGGGACCTGGAGCTTTACAGTGGATTATTACCAAATGCTCAATTGTTGCTCCTATAGCCCCATTTGTCGTTATTCCAGACATTGTGACTGTAATGGAAAAAATCACTGAATAGATTGATGCCGGCTGGTATTCTGTCTCAAATGTTACCAACATTTCTTCTCTATCTCACTTGCTCAACATACTTTCAGAGTATTCCCCTAGGGATTCCTAAACTCCCCTGATATTTGCCAACCAGTTGGTGTTCAAGATTTTGCAAGATATCCAAAGTTTATATTGTATTGTCTGCCGTCCAATATCCACAGTTTATACTGTATTGTTCATGTCCAGTTGGTGGGCAAGTCAAAAGCCTCAGTCTAAACAGATCTGAGTTAGTATTGTTACACTTCTACCAACAGGCTGATGAATCACAACAATATTTATGGTACTGCTTGCCAAGTAAGGTTTCTGGGGAACATGTGGGTAAATTCACAACACTCAGTCTCTCTGGTAGTCTAGAAAAATATTGTCTCTGGTCCCCTACTACTAAAAGGGAACCCAGCACCTTACGGACACTTTGTGTGTTGTAGATTGTATGTGTCTCACTTGGGCACTCTACTTGGTCTTCTGTATCAGCTAATTCACAGATCAGTATCCTTTGAGTGGAGGAACAAATCAACAGGCGGTATTGAAAGCTGCCCAGCAAGCTATGGCACACTTTCTACCTTTCTAGATCCACAACCATAATTACTCCTTTGACCTAGAAGTCTCTGTGATTGATTTTTTTTTTTATTGCATTTCCTGGCAAAGAAAGGCACCTTATAGCTGGAGGTAGCCCTTGAGGTTTTTGACTTGTTTCCTCCTTGACACAACTACCAGGTAAGCTCCTTTTGAAAAAAAATATTAGCTTGATACTGGGATATTGTAAAACTGCACACCTGACTCATGGAGGCCTTGTGACTTTCCAGCCTAATATTCTCATTTTGGGATGAATCAAATTGTATTCAATTATTAAAAATGTATGAAGAGCCCAACAATTCTCTCTTATCAAATGGAAATGGCATATTCAAGAACATAGCTAGCCTGGCCCGGTGGCATTTTGGTTTTGCATGAAAAAGTATAAGCTACATCCCAGTTTTCTGACTGAAGTGGAGTTGCTGGTTCAATGAGGTCCTCTATTCACAAGGGTTCCTGTAAATGTCTGGGCATGGCCCACTGATAGTTTAGCTAAGATGAAACCTTATGGTGCCCACTAGGCTGCTACAGTTGTTAGCCTTTGCACCAGCTATGCAGAATGGAAAATAGATAAGGATATTCTACTCAGTAATGGGTGACCAATCATCAGATTATTCAATCAGCAGCCATTATTTCTTTCTATAGTTTATTGTCCCAGAGATGGGTGTCTTTAATCTGCCAGTCTGTAGTTTTTCAAGTGACAGACCAAGCACACAGGTCATTGACAATAATTAAAGTCATTAGAAATATAGCAAGTTTCATCAAGGGGGTAATTGGCATGAGCTATGAGAATAGCCTTAAGTTCTGTCCACTGAGCCCCTTCCCTGATGGGAATAGTTGGAATAAAGCTGTTGAATGATACGCACTTTCCAGATTGCCATGATTGATGTCTGAATCCATCATCTTTCTAGACATGGCAATACATTTGCCATCATACACTGGACATAAGAAAAAGGACTCTATATTCTTGCTACAGAGGCTAACACCAAATGTCACACTGTGACTTCTGCCAAGATTTGACCATTTGTTCACAGTGAGGGAGGCCACTTGCACAACATATTGTCCCTGCTCACTCCTGGCAAATTGACTACATTGTACATTGACCCTCTCTTGGGAGTGACAACTCATAGCTGTTGGTACTTTTTCAGGTTACAGTGTTGCTGTTTCAATTTGATCAGCCCACTCTGGTCACACCACTGTGGCCCTTGAAATTAATCTGTGTTATGTGTTTGGCCATTCAAAAATCTGAGAGTTGTGTACAACACAAAAACACGTCAATGTGCTGAAGGCAAAGATATTCAATGTATCTTTCACATATGGCATTTGAATACATCTGATATCATTTAGTGTTTGGATGGCTTCCTCAAATATCAACACAGAAATATTTCTGACTCTTCCTCCCTCACATTCTTCTGGTCCATGCACCTTGGTCAGGTAGTTTGATCACTGAATATAACCATCCCTAGAGAATGATCATCTACTCTTGGCTGCTTCCTGGGTGGTGATCAGGGAGAATAGGATAAGAGCTTATATAGACCTATTTTGAAAACTCAGGAGGCTTTCCTGATCACTGTTCAATTTTATGCTTCTTCTTTTCCTCACACAGCAACCCTAATCTCACCTGGTTGGTATAACCTCTGGACAGCAGCTGACCATAAGGAAGCCAAGAGGATTCAAAATTAATTTTTGTTCATGCACCTGAATCCTCTTGTTGGCTTGACATGGTCATAGATTACAAGGATAATGACTGCTTGGTTGAGTACATGCTTTGCTAAGTTCTATTACAGTGGCAATTGTGGGAGCCCAGGGGGGAATATTTAGACTTTGAAAAATATGAGGATGGAAGGACAATAATGATCTTTTGTCTTTAGAGCCATTCCTGGAACCTACCTTCTGAAGAAAGACTTATAAAAGATATTATAAAAGATTTGGATTCCCTAAGTTTGGGGATCTTCTACTGTCATGTGGAAGTATCACCTGGCCTTCTTTGCTTTGTCTTGTGGGAATTGAGGTTTGGGAACCAGCATAAAAATGACATTCTAGCTACTGCTATTGTTATGAAAAATAAATTGTCTTTGTCTCTATTTCCAGCCTCCCTGAAACTGTGCCAGACTAACCTGTAAGCTTTCAATCAGGGTTAAATCTTCATAGTTGTTGAGAGTCTTGTGTTTTCTTATTTGACCCATGGGTTATTTAGAAGTGTGTTGTTTAATTTCCAAATATGTGGGATTTCCCAAATTACATTCTGTTTTTTGTTTCTATTTTGTTTCTGCTGCTGTTGAAGGAAATATTTTGTGTGATAGAAATCTTTTCAAATTTTTTGAGACTTGTTTTATATCCTAGAATTAGGTCTATCCTAGACAATGTCCCATAAGTGCTTGAAATAAATGTATATTCTGCTTCTGTTTGGTGGAGTGATCTATAAATGTCAATTAGATCAGTTTGATTGATAGTGTTGCTCAGATCTTCTATATCCTTATTGACTTTCTAACTAGTTATTGAGTGATGTACTGACATCTGCAACTATAGTTGCTGAGTTGCCTATTTCTCCTTTCAGTTACATTAGTATGGCTTCATGTATTTTGGGGCTGTGTTATTAGGCATGTATACATTTATAATTGTTACATCTTCCTTATACATTGACCCTTTTATCATTATGAAATGCCTTTCTTTGTTTCTAGCAATATTTTTGTCTTAAAGTTATTTTGTTTCTTATTAATATTACTATTCCTAGCTTTCTTACAGTTAATGTTTACATGTATAAATTTTTCCATTCTTTTACTTTATACTTAATTGTGATTTTGAATCTAAAGTGTGTCTCATTTAGACAGCATATAGTTTAATTGATGATTTTAACCAGTGTGACAGTCTCTGCCTTTTAATTGCAGTGTTTAACCTATTCTCATTTAATAGTATTGATATTGTTGTATTTACATCTGTCATTTTGCTATTTGTTTTTATGTCTTATGCCTTTTTGTTCTTCAATTCTTCCTTTACTGCCTCCTTTAGTGTTAAACAGATATTCTTTTTTTTTTTTTTCCTGCACCGTATGGCTTGTGGGATCTTAGTTCCCCAACCAGGGATCAAACTTAGTCCCTGGCAGTGAATGTGCTGAGTCCTAACTATTCCAGCCAGGGAATTCCCTAAACAGATATTCTTTTCTTAAAATTAATTAGTTAATTAATTTATTTATTTTTGGCTGCGTTGGGTCTTCATTGCTGTGCACAGGCTTTTTCTAGTTGCAGTGAGTGGGGGTTACTCTTCACTGTGGTGCACGGGCTTCTCATTTTTGTGGCTTCTCTTGTTGTGGAGCACGGGCTCTAGGTGTACGGACTTCAGTAGTTGTGGCACATGGGCTCAGTAGTTGGGGCTTGTGGGCTCTAGAGCACAGGCTCAGTAGTTGTGGTGCATGGGCTTAGTTGCTCCACGGCATGTGGGTTCTTCTCGGACCAGGGATTAAACCCATGTCCCCTGCATTAACAGGCGGATTCTTAATGACTGCACCACCAGGGAAGTCCCTAAACAGATATTCTTAATGTGACATTTTAATTACTCTGTTGATTTGTTGAGTTATTTTCTTAGTGGTTAGTCTGGTAATTACAACATGCACCTTTAATTTCATCAAAATCAATTTCAAGTTAATTTCAGTAAAATATGGCAAATTCACTCCACTATAGCTCATTTCCTTCTGTTTTCTTTGTGTTATTATTGTCATATATATTACATCTATACATTTTATAAAACCTACACTTAAGATTCAGAGTTATTGCTTAAAATAATCTTAGGTATTTTTTTAAAATTCAAAGAAAAATGTGTATACACACATAGAGAGTCTTTTATATTTACCCATATACTTACTGTTTCTGGTTCTCTTTCTTCCTTCCTTTTCATTCAAATTACTTTCTTCAGCCTGAAGAATTTCCTTCAGTAAGTCTGCTAGCAATGAATTCTATCAGTTTTTGTTTCTCTGGTGATGTCTTTATTTTGCCTTCACTTATGAAGTATATTATCACTTGATATCATATTCTTGGTTGACAGGCTTTTTTTTTTCCCTTTCAGCACTTTAACTGTCATTCCACTGCTATTTGGCCTCCATTTTTAAAAATAAGTCAATTGTTAATTGTATTATCACTTCCCTGTATACAATGAGTAGTTTTTCTCTTGCTGCTTTCTCTTTTGCTTTGCTTTGTTTTGGCTTTCACAATTTGGCTTTTATAGGTATAGGTTTGATCCTCTTTGTATTTATTGTGGGATCATTGAGTTTCTTGGATCTATTTATTAATGTTTTTCATCAGTTTTCAGAATTTCCAAGCCATTATTTCTTCATACATTTTCCTGAGTTGTTGTCGTTTTTGTAACTTGCCTGGTAAACTCATAAATCCTGTTTTCTTCATGGTTTGAAGCTACTATGTCTTCTCATATTTTAATTCTTAATTTTAATTTTCATGTTTGGATTCCTAGAGGTTGCTACTGTTAGCTGCATAGCTTAGTGGTCAGTTAATGATTTGAGCAGAATTTATGCTCAAACATCTCAAATCCATAAGGCTTCCATACTTTCACAGTCAATCTGTGTGCATGTTGGGAAGCACATTCAAAGTTCAGCCAGTTTTCAAGTTCCTTTGGCTTTTACTTACTTCCTGACTCTCGTGGTTTTCCCCTGCAGTTCCCCAGTCAGCCAGGGACGTGTGAAGAGTTTATCTAGCTCCTCTCTGACACTCTTATTTCAAGGGCATACTTGTTGAAAATTGACTGGTTTGATGATAGCCCCAAACTGGACCGCAAACTCGGGCTAGCAAAGATATGGGCTTAATCTGTATGTGTCCTACTGAATTCACTACATTTCGAAGATAGTTCTGTGGGTTTTCACCCTCTGACTCAAACTGAGTCTACTAATGTAAATATGTCTTGTCTAAAATTTTTAAATGAAAACGAATGAATGAAACTATTTACTATCTTTCTACTCTATAAAATAGGGAAGTCACAGGTTTTATTTTCTAACATCAAAGGGCTAATTTCACTGAAAAATATTACTTTCCTTTGGATGTTTAGGATCACCACAGAGTATTTTTTCCTTGTGTTTTAACCACTATAATTCACATAACTTGATTTTGTAGATTCTATAAAGTGATTTTTCTTACTCTAATTATGCTATGCAATACAAAGGGCAACAATTTTTCTCCCTATTTTACTGACATGAGAATTGAAACCAAGAGTTATTGAATCCTTACCAAGTGAAAAAAGCTGCAATATCTGAAAGGTGATTTTTGCAGTTAGGTCTTTTTATTTCAAATATATGGCTGTTTTAATTAGTCTGTGATCTTTCTGAAGCAGAATATTATTGTGCAATAGGTGTTCCAGAGTACCTTCACATATATTTTCACATTTGTTGTTACTACTAATGAGTGATATGACCAAATAATATACTCATCTCATTTTATTTTTTATATTAAAAAAATAAGTATAGTTGATTTAGAATATCATGTTACTTTTTGGTGTACAGAAAATGATTCACTTATATATATAAAATCTGGAATATATATATATTCCAGATTCTTTTCCATTATAGGTTATTATAAGATATTGAATACAGTTCTCTGTGCTATACAGTAAATCCTTGTTGTTTATCTCTTTTATATATAGTGATGTATATCTGTTAATACTATTTTCCTAATTTATTCCTCCCCCCAGTTTCCCCTTTGGTAACCATAGTTTGTTTTTTATGTCTGTGAGTCTGTTTCTGTTTTGTAAAATAAATTCACTTGTATTGATTTTTAGATCCTACATATAACTGATATCATATATTTGTCTTTCTCTGTCTGACTTACTTCACTCAGTATGATAATCTCTAGGTCCATCCATGTTACTGCAAAAGGCAATATTTCATTCTATTTTATGGTTGAATAATATTCCAGTGTGTCTGTCTATCATCTATCTATCTATCTATCTACCACATCTTCTATATCCATTCATCTGTTGATGAACATTTAGGTTGCATCCATGTCTTGGCTATTGTAAATAGAGTCATTTTAGAGTTGAGATAACTGAGGAGCCTCAAGCTTGGATGTAGTATAGGCCTTATTTTTATTCTTTTTTTTTTAAATATTTTAAATTAAAAAAATTTTTTTAACATCTTTATTGGGGTATAATTGCTTTACAATGGTGTGTTAGTTTCTGCTTTATAACAAAGTGAATCACTTATACATATACATGTGTTCCCATATGTCTTCCCTCTTGCATCTCCCTCCCTCCCACCCTCCCTATCCCACCCCTCCAGGCTGTCACAAAGCACCGAGCCAATATCCCTGTGCCATGCGGCTGCTTCCCACTAGCTATCTACCTTACTACGTTTGTTAGTGTGTATATGTCCATGACTCTCTCTCACCCTGTCACAGCTCACCCTTCCCCCTCCCCATATCCTCAAGTCCCTTCTCCAGTAGTTGTGCATCTTTATTCCTGTCTTACCCCTAGGTTCTTCATGACATTTTTTCCCCTTAAATTCCATATATATGTGTTAGCATACGGTATTTGTCTTTCTCTTTCTGACTTACTTCACTCTGTATGACAGACTCTAGGTCTATCCACCTCATTACAAATAACTCAATTTCGTTTCTTTTTATGGCTGAGTAATATTCCCTTGTATATATGTGCCACATCTTCTTTATCCATTCATCCGATGATGGGCACTTAGGTTGTTTCCATCTCCGGGCTATTGTAAATAGAGCTGCAATGAACATTTTGGTACATGACTCTTTTTGAATTTTGGTTTTCTCAGGGTATATGCCCAGTAGTGGGATTGCTGGGTCATATGGTAGTTCTATTTGTAGTTTTTTAAGGAACCTCCATACTGTTCTCCTAGGGGTAAGACAGGAATAAAGACACAGACCTACTGGAGAACGGACTTGAGGATGTGGGGAGGGGGAAGGGTGAGCTGTGACAGGGCGATAGAGAGGCATGGACATATATACACTAACAAACGTAAGGTAGATAGCTAGTGGGAAGCAGCCGCATGGCACAGGGATATGGGCTTGGTGCTTTGTGACCGCCTGGAGGGGTGTCACATATATGTATACATATACATATACATATACATATATGTATATGTATAACTGATTCACTTTGTTATAAAGCAGAAACTAACACATCATTGTAAAGCAATTATACCGCAATAAAGATGTTAAAAAAAAAAAAAAAGGCCAATGCTAAACATTTCTTTGGCATCTCAGGACCAAAACATCCAGGATAGAAAGGCTGCATTATATACCCTGCTAGTAAAAAGTCATGTGCAGCAGTTCCTGCTGGGGTACTAAATAGATTGATCCAGAGATAGAAGATAGCAATAAAGGGTCCAAGAGATCTCTTGAGGAAATAATACTGTGCTCCACTTCTAGGGAATATGGTCCCCAGCTCTGTGTGACTAAGGGCAGCCATCATAGACACTATGGCACAAGCAGCCCAAATACTTAGGGAGACCCCCACATTGAGTGAAGAGTATGTTAACACCCCTTTAGGAGCAACAAATCTTCCTGCACCCATTATGATACTGAATAAAAAATCGTTCCATGGAAATACCTTATTACCCGTTGAAGCTGAGTACTTTCTCCCATCTTCATTTTCTTAAGTCTGAAACTTAAAAGCTAACATAAATTCACAGTTTTTACTCTGTTCATACTTGTGAAAGGCTTCAGCCAATCTTCTTATAGTTAAGTGCTTTACTTTCCTCCTCCTTTCTTACTCAAATAGATTTTGTCACAGCCCTTAACATAATAAAAAATTTAACCTGTGAGTAAATTGAACTAAAGTGTCTGAGATAATATTAGAGTTATGTTTTATGTGTTAAGCATTTAAAAACTTAGGCACAATTAAACATTTTAGACACAGCTAATTGGGAATGAGATGAAAAATTCCAAGTCAGGTTTCTTCTATGGATATGTAACCTCGTTAATTTTGATCCTTAAACAAGTAATTTTTAAAGTTTGTACCATAAGGAAATTAAAGAATGACAAAAAATCCAAGGTTTGAATCACATGTTTGCCACTTGTTAGCAGATCGTGGTTTGAATCACACACACTTCTGCCACTTACTAGCACATCTATGTCACTCAATGACTTTCGATTTTGTTATTTTGAAAAATGGGACTGATAATCCTTATTTTTTTCCTTAATAGAATTAAATAAGGTAATTTATTGATGAAGCAAATACTAATACAAAACTCCTGGTAGTATACCTGACATACCTTAGGGATCCATAAATGTTAGTTTCATAATTTGGTTATTTTAATTTTCACTATCTGCATTATATAGAGAGTGCTTCAGCTTCTCTAAGGTCCTTTAAAAACATTTTGTAATTAGTTGCAAATTAGACTCAGTTTTTGACAAACAGTTCACTTAGTACACATATGTAGGGTTTTACATTTCCCTGGTTAATTATCTAGTAGGGGCATGATTCATCTTTTCAGCATTATTTACTTTTTTCTATATTTTCAGCTACTTATTGACTTAGGGCACACTCTTCTGAGCATCTGCTTTTTGCCTGGTACAGTGTGAATCAGTGCATGTGCAGGAATGCCTAAGACAAGGTCTGGATATTGTTCACCATTTTACCCTGGCGTCTGGTCCAGCTTGGGGTAACACAGTATGTCTCAGTAAATCTGTTGAATTAATGATCTTTATCCTCCAGGAACTCCTGTTAGAGAAGAAGATGTATATAAACCAAGACTTTTTATATACTGGTTGTGAGCTTCAACATGGTAATACTAATAATAGCTAATATTTACATGACACCTACTGTGTGCTGGGAACTGTGTTTAACACTTATATTAACTCTTTAAATCAAATCAACCACCTGTGATACAGTACCAATAGATGAGGAAATTAAGAAATTAATTTGTCAAGTTCACCCAGCTATTCACTTAAATTAACTAATTTTAATGTATTTTATGTATATGTTTTTATATATATTTATGATTTTACTTACAAATAAATAAATCCATAATCCACAAGAAGCCAAGAAACAACAATATAAACCATAAGAATTGGCTTGTTTTTTCTTGGTGACTTTTTCATGGGTCCTGTGTTTATCCAATCTCAGCGATGCCTCCCCTTGTGCAGGGACTGGATTAGGACTGATGGAGCACTCAAGTTTGACTCACAGCCATGAGTGTGTCATTAGCCTCACTCTCCTCTCTCTCACAAGTGGCACAATAACAATGGCCTGTGAGCACAGGTTATTGCAACTCAATAAATAGACTTTAATTCAAGTCTTGGCTGTGAGAACAGTATTCTGAAGATCTCTAGACATATTACTACAGTTACAAGCAAAACACTTTGGGAATAGTCTGTACTTCTTTTTCTAGTGTAAAAAACTGGCACATAGACCAATGGAACAGAATTGAGAGCTCAGAAATAAATGCATTCATGTACAGCCAGCTAGTATTTGACAAAGAAGCCAAGAATACTCAAGAAGAGACTGGAGAGGACAGTCTCTTCAATAAAAGGTGTTGGGAAAAGTAGGATATTCACATGCAAAATTAGACCCCTATCTTACACCACTCACAAAAATTAACTTGAAAAGGGATCAAAGACTTAAACATAAGACCTGATATTGTAAAACTAAAAGAAAACAGAAAATAACTCCTTGAATTGATCTTACCAATGATTTTTTGCGCTCAAACCAAAAGGGCAAGCAGCAAAAGCAAAAATAAACAAGTGGGACTACATCAAACTAAAAAGTTTCTGCACAGCAAGAGAAACACCCAGCAAAATGAGAAGGCAATTTATGGAATGGGAGAAAAATATTTGCAAACCATCTACCTAATAAGGGTTAATATCCAAAATATATAAGGAACTCATATAACTCAATAGCAAAAAATCAAAGAATCCAATTGAAAATGGGCAGACAACTTGAATAAACATTTTCCCAATGAAGTCATACAAATGGCTAACAAGTATATGAAAAGATGGTGATTGCTTTTTGGTAGCCGTTTACTTGTAACTCACCCTTTGTCTCGATACTTTTAATTCCTAAAATAGTAATTTGTAATAGGTGTTTATGTTTGACTGTGCTTCTGAATAACTTATACAAACTCCCTGATTGCATTAGATGAATGTTAGATATATATCAAAATAAAAACGATAAGCTAGATTTTGGAAATATTTGACATATTGGAGTTAAAGGATCTTTGTTCAGGCTGACTGAGTAACCTTAGAAATTTCTTTTGTTTTCTTGGCATTAGTTTGTGTCATTTGTAAATTAATGGAATAGGACTGCGTCTATACCTCTCCAACTGAAATACTCATTGCTCAAATAACTGTATGCCAGGGAATAGGTGAAGCCATGGGATGAATGTTATTCATCTTCCTGAGGTGTCAATTTCACTCAAGGTACTTTTTTGGGGGAAAATTTTGAAGCATTTATTTAAGCATTCAAAATTTATCTTGAAGCATTTATTTTAAACATGCAAATATTATGGGATAGAATATAAAATTAACATGTTTTTTAAAGATAAAAAACTAATCTTAATCGATGTAATTACCCCACTGAGATGGGATGCACACACTACCCCTGCCATCCAAGATTTGGTTCAGATATCAAAACTAATGATGACATACATGCACTAAGAGGATATGGAAGCATTCATTATTCTCATAATGAGGCTCTCATGAGGAGGCAGGGTAGGATCCCAAGCAGGTCCAAAAATGTTTTGAGAGGGCAGACAGGAGCTACTAGCTTGGTGTTCTATGGTGGTGAGGAAGTAGGGCTGAGGTGAGAGTTCCCATTTGAATGGGATGGTGCTCATGTGATTTTAAGTTCCTGTTGGTACCAGTGGAGGAAACAGCAGGCTTTCTTATCAGCTTGTCCAGATGTAGGGCAGAAAATGAAAGGGAGTAGTGGGACTTAAAATCTGTCAACAGTCAAACATCAAAATGGAATCAGACTTTTTATTAATATGGATTTTTTTACATTATTAGAGTGCTTCTTTGAGCTATACCTCCAGAACCCTGCCTCCAAGTTTTGGTATATTAAACCAATGCCTTCTCTTCCATTCTACAAATATTTGTGAAGTGCCTAAAATGTACACTGTTTTAGGCGCTCTGTACATATCAGTATACAAAATAGACAAAAATTCTAGACACAGTAGAACTTCAATTCTTCTGGCATTGTTTAAAATCCATGGCTTGAGAGTGGGGAAGGTGGTCAGGAAATTTTTATCCTCACCTGGGATCATTTCATGCAGAAAGAATGAACACTGTTCTAACAGAGTGCCTATGTCTGTGACTTTTGTGCCAGTACCTATATCCCATCTGTGAGAAAGAGGATGGCACAGTTGATGACACAAAAGTAAATTCTGTTGTTAATGTCATTTCATAGTCAGATGAGGAATACATACTGAACTTTAGGAAGGCATGTGTTTTGAGGCCCTTATTCTTGGTCTGGTCTGTTGATATATTTCCTTCCTAAAGCATGGAATGGCAGAAATAGAACAAATTTTAGAGTTACTCAGACCCTATCCTTCTCCTTTTTCTAAATCATTTTGTTTTCATAATAAAAGTTGCATGTGGAAGCATCTATGGCTGGAGATGGGGGTGGGAGTGAAATGTGGACCATTTTTCTCTTTTCTCTGAATTGTTGATACCAAAACCAGATATGGTAATTAAAAAATAGGGAGTAGAGGAGTCTGGACAAGGATATGTGTGGATCTCTTAGGAGAGCCAGGAAGCATACTATCCAGTTTATTAGGAACTGGATGATATACATTCTGGTCTCAGGGCTTGGAAGCTTTGGGGACAAAAGGGAAGCAGTGAGCTTGGGCTGAAGGTTCCTATGTGTCCTTATCCTGTCAGGGAATAGATTTGTACAGAAAATCTATGTAAAACATTGCTGCTAGCAGGAGATAGAGGAGGGCGATCTTGAGTTATTTGAACAGTTCAGTAGAGCAGAAAGAGACTCTGGACTATAAATTAACACCCAGACGAAGGAGCTCAGGAAGGTAATTAAAATATTACCTCAAGAGCTCTGGTTTCTAGTGTGACATCTAAAGAGCAGAGAAGTCTTCAGTTTGTCCTAACAATAGCTCTTTACAGCTGAACAAACTGAAAAATTAACAACCCTTTTCAGATCTCTCAGAGAAGTGGGGTCACTGGGAAAACTGTTGAGCCCAAAATATGAGAGATAGACAGGAAGATACAGAGAATCACAACTTACAAGAGCAGAAATTCACCAGCAGAAACCTCTGCAGGGACCAGTATTAGGGTAGGAAAAACTAAAATGTAGTCGACGAATTGCTAGAAGTTTCATGTGGACAAGCCTGGGAGAGGAAAACTTCAGGGGGTCCAGTCATAGGACGGCCATCACAATTTTGTGAGTTTTACTTTCAAGAACTTTACTAGGTCCCCACAATGAGTATCAGAGAAAAATCCCCTTATGCTTCCAGCAGGGGTAGGGAAAAAGTAACCAGTAAAAAATATGCCAAAGCATTCTGTTCTTCTTCTTTTAATTGACATGTAATTGAAACACAACATTATATTAGTTTCAGGTGTACGGCAATTTTGTTGTGAAATGATCACCACAGTAAGTCTAGTTCACATCCATCACCACACATAGTTACCAATATTTTTCTTGTGATCAGAAGTTTTGAGATCTATTCTCTTATCAACTTTCAAATATACAATACATTGTTGTTAACTACAGTCTGTCCCCATGACTTACTTATAGGTGGAAGTTTGTACCTTTTGACCACCTTTATCTATTTCACACAGCCCCCACCAATCTATTCTCTGGCAACCGCCAATCTGTTCTCTGTATTTATGAGTTTGTTTATTCAGTTTTTAGATTCCACATATAAGTGACAGCATATGGTATTTGTCTTTCTCTGACTGACTTATTTCACTTAGCATAATGTCCTCAAGGTCCATCCATGTCATGGCAAATGGGAAGATTTCATCCTTTTTTATGGCTGAATGATATCTTAATATATAAATTAATTCTCCATATATGTGTGGGTTTACTTCTCAACTCTCTATTCTGTTCCATTGATCTATATGTCTGTTTTTATGCAAATATGATACTGCTCAGGAGGCATGATGACTCCAGCTTTGTTTTTCTTTCTCAAGATTGCTTTGGCTATTCGGGGTCTTTTGTGGTTCCAAGCAAATTTTAGGAGTTTGTTCTATTTCTGTGAAATGCCACTGGAATTTTTTTTTTTTTTTTTTTTTTTTTTTTGCGGTACGCGGGCCTCTCACTGTTGTGGCCTCTCCCGTTGCGGAGCACAGGCTCCGGACGCGCAGGCTCAGCGGCCATGGCTCACGGGCCCAGCCGCTCCGTGGCATATGGGATCTTCCCGGACCAGGGCACGAACCAGTGTCCCCTGCATTGGCAAGCGGACTCTCAACCACTGCGCCACCAGGGAAGCCCTCACTGAGAGTTTTGACAAGTCTGCTCCAAACCCCTTTCTTCCTGTAACTAAGCACAATTCCAGTTAAGGAAATAAAGTGGATGACTGTTATTCTAATATACACTGAAACCGTGTCCTGAAACCTCAAAAATTCTCAAGACTGCAAAGTCATCAAACAAAACCCTTAGGAGGTCTACTTTAGAATGCTAGGGATAGAAAGGCTGGGTTATAAACTCTGCTGGCAGTAAAGTTCTTCAGGCATCTCATGCTGCTGAGACAGTAGGTGGATCAGAAGATAGAGAACAAAGTACTGTGCTCCACTTCCAGGAAAGCTATTCTTGTCTCTACATGACTAAGAGCACATGGCATGGACACCACTGAACACACAGCCCGAACAGCTGGGATGATTCTCTTGATGAATGAGGAATATTTCAGTACCTCTTTGGGAGACAGAAAAGTCCCCACACCTATTTTTCTGAAAGCCCTGCTTCTCGGGAAAAATCCCCATTGCTTTTGGGAGCTTGGTGTTCTCCTTTTTGCAATTTTAACAGTTTTCAAAAAGTCATTAGTCATGATAATTTTGACTCTCAAAAGATTTAACATAACTATCTGAAGAGAAATAAGGAAGCTTGTTTTTTAACCATTTTGTGTTATAAAATTTTAGTTTTTTAATTAACATGCCTTTTAGATAATGTAACATATAAAAAACAGGAGATCTCTGCTCTGGGCCTTTTTTAAAAAAATTAGTTATTGATATGATCTTGTATAAATAACTTGTCCACTTGGGGACATTGTTTCCTCATCATGTGGGAATTAGACAGCTGTAAGTCCCTCTGGGCTTTAACAAGCACTCATCTTACAGAACATATAACTTTACTCAGGTTTTTCTGTTTTTCAGAAATACTGTGATTATTGTGTTTTAAAAATTGTAGGTCATGTTAATCAGTGAGCACAAGAAATACAACTGAGTTAAAAAGGGACTATGCTGGTATTTAATGTTTAACATTAAACACATATTGGATTTATACTTTACCAACATTATGCTTAGTAGACTTTACCCTTACATTGGAAGAACTTTGTATATTTTAAAAGAAAATACCATAAAAATCAGATTTCAGGCCATATAATGACATTTTCTTTTGTTTTCTTTCATATTTCAGAGAGAGGTTTGATGGTGAGGATGCAGTCCTGCACTAGAGATTTTAAAACTCTGCACAATAGAATGTCAATTAGTAAAACCAGAAGAAATAATGAAGTTAAAAAATCATTTTGCTACAATCATCATAATAATTGATTCACACAAGAATGCTCGATGGCTGTTAAAATTTGATAAAATATTTAAATAGTTTTTCCCTAGAAATTATCTACTAATATCAAAGGAAAAGATAGTAACCACATTGGAGAAAATGGAAGAATTCCATCTTAGCCAAGTTTTCAAAGCTAAACTAACCAGTAATGGAACAATGGGCAGCTAGTTGTTATTCCTGCCAAAATGCATGAACTGAATTTAACCACAAAGAAACTTCAGAGAAATTCAAATTAAGGGACAATAAAAAAATACTAATGTCATGAAATGCTCAATAAAATATTAGCAAACTGAATTCAGCAATATATTTAGATCATACACCATAATCAAGTGGGATTTATACCAGGGATGCAAAGATGTTTCAGTATCTGCAAAGCAATCAATGTGATACACCATATTAACAAAACAAAGGATAAAAATCACATGACCAACTCAACAGATGCAAAAAAAATCAACATCCATTCATGATTAAAACTCTTATTGAAGTTGGTATAGGTGGAACATATTTTTTGTATCTGTATTCATCAGAGATATTTACCTGCAATTTTCTTTTCTTTGTAGTGTCTTTGTCTGGTTTTAGTATCAGGGTAATGTGGCCTTGTATAATGAATTTGGGAGTGTTCCCTCCTGTTCAATTCTTTGAGAATAGTTTGGGAAAGATCGGCATTAAGTCTTCCTTATACATTTGGTAGAATTCCCCTGTGAAGCCTTCCAGTCTTGGAATTTGTTTGCTGTGAGATTTTTGATTACTAATTCAGTTTCATAATTAGTGATTGGTTTGTTCAGATTGTCTTCTTCCTGATTCAGTCTTAGAAGATAGTATGTTTCTAGAAATTTATCCATTTGGTCTAGGTCATTTAATTTGTTGGCATATAGCTATAAGTAGTATTCTCTTATGATATTTAGTATCTCTGTGATATTGGTTGTAATTTCTCCTCTTCATTTCTTACTTTGTTTATTTTGGTCTTCTCTCTTTTTTATTAATGAGCCTGGTGAAAGGCTTGTGAATTTTTAAAACTTTTTTTTTATATTGGTCTTTGTCATTGATCTCTTCTATTCTTTTTTAGTCTCTATTTTATTTCCTCCCTGGTTTTTAATACTTCCCTCTTCTGACTTTGGGCTCTGTTTGTACTTTTTCTAATTCTATTAGATGGTATGTTAGGCTGTTTATTTGAGATTTTTCTTGTTTCTTGAAGTAGGCTTGTATCTCTAAAATCTTCCCTCCTAGAACTTCTTTTGCTGTGTCCCCTAGATTTTGGAAAGTTTTGTTTCATTTGTCTCAAAGTATTTTCTGATTTCCACTTTGATTTCTTAATTAGCTAATTGCTTTTTTAGCAGCATGTTGTTTAGTCTCCATGTGCTTGTGTTTTTCCATTTTTCTTCCTGTAAATGATTTCTAGTTTCACATCATGTGGTCAGAAAAAAATGCTTGGTATAATTTCTAGCCTCTTAAACTTGATGAGACTTGTGCTGTGGTCTAGAATGTGAACTATGTTGAAGAATGTTCCATCACATGAAAAGAATGTCTATTCTATTTTTTTGGATGGAATGTACTGTAATTATCTATTAAGTCCAACTGGTTTAATATTTCACTTAAGAGTACCATTTTCTTATTGATTTTCTGCCTGGATGACTTCCCTGTTGATGTAAGTGGGGTGTTAAAGTCCCCTACTATTATTATATTATTGTCAATTTCTTTCTTTCCTTTTTTTTTTGAAGTTCAAAAAAAATTCTAGTTTATTTATTTTTTCTTTTCCATTATGGTTTATCAAAGGTTACTGATTATAGTTCCCTGTGTTACACCGTAGAAACTTGTTGTTTATCCATTCTAAACGTAATGGTTTGCATCTACAAACTCCAAACTCCCAGTCTATGCCTCTCTCTGCCCCTGCCCCCCTTAGCAACCACAAATCTGTTCTCTATGTCTATGAGTCTCTTTCTCTTTTGTAGATAGGTTCATTTTTTCCATATTTTACATTCCACATACGAGCAATATCATATGGTATTTGTCTTTCTCTTTCTGACTTAATTCACATAGTGTGATAGTCTCTAGTTGCATCCATGTTGCTGCAAATAGCATTATTTCATTCTTTTTTTAATGGCTGAGTAGTATGCCATTGTATATATGTACCACATCTTCTTTATCCATTCATCTGTCAATGGATTGTTTGTTGTTTGTTTAGGTTGTTTCCGTGTTTTGGCTATTGTGAACAGTGCTTCTATGAACATAGGGGTGCATGTATCTTTTTGAGTTATTGTTTTGCCTGGTATATTTGCAGGAATGGAATTGTAGGGTCATATGGTAATTCTATTTTAGTTTTCTGAGGAATCTCCATACTGTTTTCCATGATGGCCATACTAACTTACATTCCCACCAACATGTAGGAGTGTTCCCTTTTCCTCACACACTACCCAGCATTTGTTATTTGTAGACTTTTTAATGATGGCCACTGTAACTGGTGTGAGGTGGTACCTCATAGTAGTTTTGATTTGCATTTCTCTAATAATTAGTGATGTTGAGCATCTTGCCTACTGGCCATCTGTATTTCTTCTTTGGAGAAATATCTATTAAGGTCATGTGCCCATTTTTGGATTGTATTGTTTGTTTTTTTGTTTTGAGCTGTAGAGCTATTTGTACATTTTGGGGATTAAGCCCTTGTCTGTTGCATCATTTGAAAATATTTTCTCCCATTTCATAGGTTGTCTTTTCAATTTTTTTTAGGTATTTGTTATTTTTATTTTGGTAAATTGTACATACCACAAAGCTTAGCATTTCAATCACTTTAAGTGTACAGTTCTGTGGTATTAAATATATTAATATTGTTGTTATACAACCATCACCATGATCCACCTCTAAACATTTTTCTTCTTCCCAAACTGAAATTCTGTACCTCTTAAACATGAACACTCCACTTACCCTGTCCTCAAATTATTTATTTATTTATTTTTTAATTAAAATTTTTTTAAAATTAAGGTATAGTTGTTTTACAATGTTGTGTTACTTCCTACTGTACAGAAAAGTGGAGTTCCCCGTGTTATATAGCATGTCATAATTAGTTATCTATTTTATACATATTAGTGTATATATGTCAATTCCAATCTCCCATTTCATCCCACCTCCCCTTCCCCCACTTGGTGTCCATACGTTTGTTCTCTATATCTGTGTCTCTATTTCTGCCTTGCAAACCAGTTCATCTGTAATATTTTTCTAGATTCCACATATATGCATTGATATATATTTGTTTTTCTCTTTCTGACTTACTTCACTCTGTATGACAGTCTCTAGGTCCACCCTCGTCTCTACAAATAACCCAATTTCATTCCTTTTTATGGCTGAGCAACATTCCATTGTATGTATGTACAACATCTTCTTTATCCATTCATCTGTCAATGGACATTTAGGTTGCTTCCGTCACCTGGCTATTGTAAATAGTGCTGCTATGAACATTGGGGTGCATGTGTCTTTTTAAATTATGGTTTTCTCTGGATATATGCCCAGGAGTGGGATTTCTGGGTTATATGGTAATTCTATTTTTAGTTTTTTGAGGAACCTCCTTACTGTTCTCCATAGTGATTGTATCAATTTACGTTTCCACCAAAAGTGCAAGAGGGTTCCCTTTTCTCCACACCCTCTCCAGCATTTATTGTTTGTAGATTTTTTGATGATGGCCATTCTAACCAGTGTGAGGTGATACCTCATTGTAGTTTTGATTTGCATTTATCTAATAATTAGTGGTGTTGAGCAGCTTTTCACGTGCCTCTTGGCCATCTGTATATCTTCTTTGGAGAAATATCTATTTAGGTCTTCTGCCCATTTTTTTTTATTGGGTTTTTGTTTTTTTGATATTGAGCTGCATGAGCTGTGTATATATTTTGGAGATTAATCCCTTATCCATTGATTAGTTTGAAAATATTTCTCCCATTCTGAGGGTTGTCTTTTCATCTTGCTTATGGTTTCTTTGCTGTGCAAAAGCTTTGAAGTTTCATTAGGCCCCAGTTGTTTACTTTTGTCTTTATTTCCATTACTCTAGGAGATGGGTCAAAAAAGATATTGCTGTGATTTATGTCAAAGAGTGTTCTTCCTATGTTTTCCTTTAAGAGTTTTACATGTCCTGCTTTACATTTAGGTCTTTAATCTATTTTGAGCTTATTTCTGTGTATGGTGTTAGGAAGTGTTCTAATTTCATTCTTTTACATGTAGCTGTCCAGGTTGCCCAGCACCGGTTATTGAAGAGATTGTCTTTTCTCCACTCTATATCCTTGCCTCCTTTGTCATAGATTAGTTGACCATAGGTGTGTGCGTTTATCTCTGGGTTTTCTATCCTGTTCCATTGATCTATATTTCTGATATTGTGCCAGGACCATATTGTTTTGATTACTGTAGATTTAGAGTATAGTCTGAAGTCAGGGAGTCTGATTCCTCCAGCTCTGTTTTTTGTTTTTTTTCAAGATTGCTTTGGCTATTTGGGCTCTTTTGTTTCTCCATACAAATTTTAAGATTTTTGTTCTATTTCTGTGAAAAATGTCATTGGGAACATTCAGGGATGGCACTGAATGTGTCGATTGCTTTGGGCAGTATAGTCATTTTCAAAAGATTGATTCTTCCAATTCAATAACATGGTATATCTCTCCATCTGTTTAAGTCATCATTGATTTCTTTCATCAGTGTCTTATAGTTTTCTGAGTACAGGTATATTCCCTTCTTAGGTATTTTATTCTTTTGGTTGCAGAGGTGAATGGCATTGTTTCCTTAATTTCTCTTTCTGGTCTTTTATTGTTAGTGTATAGGAATGCAAGAGATTTCTGTGCATTAATTTTGTATCCTGCAACATTGCCAAATTCATTGATTAGCTCTAGTAGTTTTCTGCTGGCATCTTTAGGGTTTTCTACATAAAGTATCATGTCATCTGTAAACATGACAATTTTACTTCTTCTTTTCCAATTTGTATTCTTTTTTTTTTTTTTTTGCGATACGCGGGCCTCTCACTGTTGTGGCCCCTCCTGTTGCAGAGCACAGGCTCCAGATGTGCAGGCTCAGTGGCCATGGCTCACGGGCCCAGCCGCTCTGCGGCATGTGGGGTCTTCCCGAACTGGGGCACGAACCCATGTTCCCTGCATCGGCAAGCAGACTCTCAACCACTGTGCCACCAGGGAAGCCCAATTTGTATTCTTTTATTTCTTTGCCTTCTCTGATTGCTGTGGCTAGGACTTCCAAATCTATGTCGAATAGTAGTGGCGAGAGTGGACATCCTTGTCATGTTCCTGATCTTGAGGAAATTCTTTTAGTTTTTCACCATAGAGAATGATGTTTGCTGTGGGTTTGTCATATATGGCCTTTATTATGTTGAAGTAGTTTCCTCTAGGACCATTTCTGGAAAGTTTTTATCATAAATAGATGTTGAATTTTCTCAAAATCTTTTTCTGCATCTATTGAAATGATCATATGGTTTTTATTCTTCAATTTGTGAATATGGTGTATCACATTTATTGATTTGCATGTATTGAAGAATCCTTGCATCTCTGGAATAAATCCCACTTCATCATGTTGTAGGATTCTTTTAATATGTTGTTGGATTCTGTTTGCTAGTACTTTGTTGAGGATTTTTGCATCTATATGCATCAGTGATATTGGTCTGTAATTTCCTTTTTTCGTTATCTTTTTCTGGTTTTGGAATAGGGGGGTGATGGCTTCCTAGAATGAGTTTGGAAGGGTTTCTTCCTCTGCAAAGTTTTGGAAGAGTTTGAGAAAGATAGGTGTTAGCTCTTCTCTGAATGTTTGATAGAATTCACCTGTGAAGCCATCTGACCCTGGACCTCTTTTTGTTGGAAAATTTAAAATCACAGTTTCAATTTCATTACTTTTGATTGGTCTGTTCATATTATCTATTTCTCCCTGGTTCAGTCTTGGAAGGTTGTACCTTTCTAAGAATTTGTCCATTTCATCCAGGTTGTCCATTTTATTCACACGTTGTTGCTCATAGTACTCTCTTATGATCCTTTGTATTTCTATGGTGTCAGTTGTAACTTCTCCTTTTTCATTTCTAATTTTACTGATTTGAGTCCTCTACCTCTTTTCTTGATGAGTCTGGCTAGAGGTTTACCAATTTTGTTTATCTTCTCAAAGAACCAGCTTTTAGTTTTATTGATCTTTGTTATCATTTTCTTTTTTGCTATTTCATTTATTTCTGCTCTGATTTTTATGATTTCTTTCCTTCTACTAATTTGGGTGTTTTTATTTTTCTTTTCTGTTCTTCTTTCTCTAGTGTCTTTAGGTGTAAGTTTAGATTGTTTATTTGAGATTTTTCTTGTTTATTGAGGTAGGTTTGTATTGCTTTAAATCTCCCTCTTAGAACTGCTTTTGCTGCATCCCACAGGTTTTGGTTCATTGTGTTTTGGTTGCCATTTGTCTCTAGGTATTTTTTGATTACTTCTTTGATTTCTTCAGTGATCTCTTGGTTAATTAGTAGCATATTGTTTACCTTCCATGTGCTTGTGGTTTTTTTACAGTTTTTTCATGTAATTGATTTCTAATCTCATAGTGTTGGGGTCAGGAAAGATACTGATATGATTTCAATTTTCCTAAATTTACTGAGGCTTCATTGCTGATCCAAGATATGATCTCTGCTGGAGAATGTTCTGTGACCACTTGAGAAGGAAGTGTACTCCTCTGTTTTGGATTCAGTGTCCTATAAATATCAATTAAATCTGTCTAGCTTATTGTTTCATTTAAAGCTTGTGTTTCCTTACTAATTTTCTTTCTGGATGATCTGTCCATTGGTGTAAGTGGAGTGTTAAGGTCCGCCACTATTATTGTGTTACTATCGATTTCCTCTTTTATAGCTGTTAACACTTGCCTTATGCATTGGGGTGCTCCTATTTTGGGTTCATATATATTTATAATTGTTATATTTTCTTCTTGTATCGATCCCTTGCTCATTATGTAGTGTCCTGCCTTGTCTCTTGTAACATTCTTTATTTTAAAGTGTATTTTATCTTATATGAGTATTGCTACTCCAGCTTCCTTTTGATTTCCATTTGCATGGACTAACTTTTTCCATCTTTTCACTTTCAGTCTGTATGTGTCCCTAGGTCTGAAGTGGGTCTCTTGTAGACAGCATATGTACAGGTCTTGTTTCTGTATCCATTCAGCCAATCTGTGTCTTTTGGTTGGAGCATCTATTCCATTCTCATTTAAGGTAATTATTGATATGTATGTTTCTATTACCATTTTCTTAATTGTTTTCAATTTTTTTTGTAGGTCCTTTTCTTTTCTTGTGTTTCCCACTTAAAGAAGTTCCTTTAGCATTTGTTGTAGGGCTGATTTTGTGGTGCTGTATTCTCTTACTTTTGCTTGTCTCTAAAGCTTTTGATTTCTCTGTCAAATCTGAATGAAATCCTTGCTGGGTAGAGTAATCTTGGTTGTAGTTTTTTTTTCCTTTCATCATTTAAAATATACCCTGACACTCCCTTCTGGCTTGCACAGTTTCTGATGAAAATTCAGCTGATAACCTTATGGGGATTCCCTTGTATATTATATGTTGCTTTTCTCTTGTTGCTTTTAATATTTTTTCTTTGTATTTAATTTTTGATAGTTTGATTAATATTTGTGTCAGCATGTTTCTCCTTGGGTTTATCCTGTATGGGAGTCTGTGCACTTCCTGGACTTGACTGACTCTTTCCTTTCCCATGTTAGGGAAGTTTTTGACTAAAACCTCTTCAAATATTCTCAGACACTTTCTTTTTCTCTTCTTCTGGGACCCTTATAATTCACATGTTTGTGTGTTTAATGCTGTCCCAGAGGTCCCTGAAAATGTCCTCAATTCTTTTCATTCTTTTTTCTTTATCCTGCTCTGTGGCAGTTACTTCTGTGGAGTTACTACTCCACCATTCTATCCTCCAGCTCACTTATCTGTCTTTCTACCTCAGTTATTCTGCTATTGATTCCTTCTAGGGTATTTTTAATTTCAGTTATTTTGTTGTTCATCACTGTTTGCTCTTTAGTTCTTCTAAGTCCTTGTTAAATGTTTCTTGTATTTTCTCCATTCTATTTCTGAGATTTTGGATTATCTTTACTATCATTACTCTGAATTCTTTTTCAGGCAGACTGCCTATTTCCTCTTCATTTATTTGGTCTTGTCGATTTTTATCTTGTTCCTTCATCTGCAACATATTTCTCTGTCATCACTTTGTTTAACTTACAGACAAAATGTGTTTGTAAACTTAAAAACAAAATGTTTTTGGGGTCTCCTTTCTGCAAGCTGTAGGGTCGTAGTTCCTCTTACTTCTGGTGTCTGACCCCAGTGGTTGAGGTTGGTCCACAGGCTTTTTGTAGGCTTCCTGGTGGGGGAGTCTAAACAGACAAAATTTCACAAAGAAACATACACACATACACTCACTAAAAGAACAGAAAAGAAAAGAAAAAGAAAAAGAAGAAAAAAGAGAGAAAAATAAAAAGAAGAGGGCAACCAAACCAACCAAGAATCCAAAAAATGAAAATAAACACTAAAAACTAAACTAAGAAGAAATTAAATTGAAAAACAAATCAAACGCAGAAAGCAAACTTAAAAAAGGCAGAGAAAGCATAAAAGAAACACACAAAAATGATCAAAAAATGTAAATAGAAAAGAAAGATGAAAACAAAATGAAAAAATACAAAACACAAAGAAGTGAAGAAAAATAGAAAAATATAAAATGTATTTAAAAATAAGGGAAAAGCAAAAAAAGAAAAAAAAACAAAAACAAGGATATACCAATATAATGAAAAATTACAGTAGAAATAGGAAAAAATTGTAAATGAAATAAAAATATATTAAAAATAAAAACATAAAAAACAAAAGAAAAGAAAAAATAAATGAAAAATTAAAATTATAATAAAACAAGAATAACAGAACAAAAGAAAATAATTAGTAATAATATTTTCCTGTGACAATAGCTGTCAGTGTGTTTGTTCCCACAGTGAGCCACAGCTAATCCCTGCCTACACAGGAAGTCCTCCGATACTTGTTGGTAGGTCTCTGGACCTGCTGTGGGCACTGTGGGGCCTGCTCAGGCTCTGATCTGGCTTTATCCCTGCATGTACTCCTGCAAACTCCATAGTTGCCCCCAAAGTCCACAGCCTCAATTGTGGGAACAATCATTATCTATTCAGATATTCTACAGATTCAGGGTTTACCCAGTGGATTGCAGGGATTTAATCCACTTCTCCTGCAACTGCATGGGGATATTACCGTTGTTTTCTTTGGTTGCACAGATCCTGGGTTTTAGCTTTGGTTTTGGCCCTGCTTCTGTGTATGGGCCACCCTCAGGTGTTTGTTCCCTGCCCCCTAGGCAAGAGGGGGCTAAAGTAGCGGCTGATTAGGGCTCACTTACTCACTCAGGCCAGAGAGAGGGAGGGATACGTTAGTTACAATTGGGTTGTGTGGGGAGTGCCTGTGATGGCAGAGGCCAGCCTGAAGTTGAAAGAGCCTGAGGTGCAATGTGCATTCCACTGGGGAAGTTGGTTCCAGATCACAGGACCCTCAGCAGTGGTGGGCTGCACAAGCTCCCGGGAAGGTGTGGGTACTGACCTGCACTTGCACACAAGACCCTTTGTGGCAGTGGCAGCAGCCTCTGGCATCCGAGATAACATTTCATTCTCACGCTTGCATAGATGGTTCCCTGGCATCGGTGAGCTCATGGAGCAGGAAGTTCCTATGGTGGGCTGCCCCTCTCCTCTTGAACCCTGCAACAAAATTCTCCCACCTCTCTGGGATGCCCAGGATTTTTCCTGGACACCTTCCTAGCTAGCTGTGGCACACTAGCTCCCTCCAGGCTGTCCTTATGGAGGCAACCCCAGCCATCTCCCTGGAGTCTGACTTCTGAAGCCCAAGCTTCAGCGTTCAGCACCCACCTTCCTCAGCAGGCGAGCAGACAAGTTTCTCAGGCTGGTGAGTGCTGTTCAGCACTGCTCCTTCATGCCAGAATCTCTCTATTCTGTCCTCTGCACCCCTGTTGCTGCCCTCTCCTTGAAGACTCTGAAACTGCCCCCACATCCCCACCAGTGAGTGGGTTTCATAGTGTGTGGAAACATTTCCACTTTCACAGCTCCCTCTGAGAAGGGCAAGTCTGTCCCAATTCCTTTGTCTCTTTCTTCTCTTTTTTTCTTTTACCCTACTCAGTTACTTGGCAATTGTCTTTGCTTTTGGGAAGTCTGAGGTCTCTTGCCAGCTTTCAGTAGGTGTTCTGTAAGAGTTGTTCCACATATAGATGTATTCTTGATGTACTTGGGGGGAGAAAGGTGATATCCACATCTTGATCCTCTGCCATCTTGAAGGTCTCTTGTCTTCTTTTTTTTAATGGTTTCCTTTGCTGTGCAAAAGCTCTTAAGTTTGATTGGGTCCCATTTGTTTATCTTTGTTTTTATTTCTATTGTCTTGGGAGACTGAAGAAAACAGTGCTACAATTTATGTCAGAGAATGTTTTGCCTAAGCTGTTTTGAGATTATTTTTGTGCATAGTGTGAGGGTGTGTTGTAACTTCACTAATTTATTAGTTGAAGGAAAGAAATCGTAAAGATCAGAGCAGAAATAATTGAAATAGAAACAAAGAAAATTATAGCAAAGATCAATAAAACTAAAAGCTTGTTCTTTGAGAAGCTAGCCAAAATTGATAAACCTAGACTCATCAAGAAAAAAAAAGGAGAGGACTCAAAGCAGTAAAATTAGAAATGAAAAAGGAGAAGTTACAACTGACACCATAAAAATACAAAGGATCATAAGAGAGTACTACAAGCAACCATAGGCCAATAAAATGGGCAACCAGGATGAAATGGACAAATTCTTAGAAAACTAAAACCCTCCAAGACTGAACCAAGAAGAAATAGAGAATATGAACATATCAATCACAAGTAATGAAATTGAAGTTGTGATTTAAAATCTTCCAACAAACAAAAGTTCAGGACCAGATGGCTTCACAGGTGAATTCTATCAAACATTTAGAGAAGAGCTAACAACTACATTTCTCAAACTCTTCCAAAAAATTGCAGAGGAAGGAACACTCCCAAACTCATTATACAAGGGTACCATCACCCTGATACCAAAATCAGACAAAGATATGACAGAAAAAGAAAACTACAGGCCATTATCACTGATGGACATAGACGTAAAAATCCTCAACAGAATACTAGCAAACAAAATCCAACAGACATTAAAAGGATCGTACACCATGATCAAGTGGGATTTATCCCAGGGATGCAAGGATTCTTCAATATATTCAAATCAATCAATGTGATACACCATATAGGTGCAGAAAAGGTTTTTGACAAAATTCAACACCCATTTATGATAAAAACTCTCCAGAAAGTGGGCATAGAGGCAATATATCACAACGTAAAAAAGGCCATGTAGGACAAACCCACAAGAAACATTATTCTCAATGGTGAAAAATAGAAAGCATTTCCTCTAAGATCAGGAAAAGGACAAGGATGTACAGTCACACCACTATTATTTAACATAGTTTTGGACATCCTAGCCATGTCAATCACAGAAGAAAAAAAAAAGTAAAATAATCTAAGTAGGAAAAGAAGAAGTAAATCTGTCACTGTTTGCGGGTGACATGATACTATATATAGAAAATCCTAAAGATGCCAGCAGAAAAGTACTAGAGCTAATCAATGAATTTGGTAATGTTGCAGGATACAAAATTAATACATGGAAATATCTTGCATTTCTATATGATAACAATGAAATGTCAGAAAGAAAAATTAAGGAAACAGTCCCATTTACCATTGCAACAAAAATATAAAATACCTAGGAATAAACATAACTAAGCAGACGAAAGACCTGTACCCAGAAAACTATAAAACACTGAAGAAAGAAATCAAAGATGACATAAACAGATGGAGAGATATACCATGTTCTTGGATTGGAAAGAATCAATATTGTCAAAATGACTCTACTACCCAAAGCAATCTACACATTCAATGTCATTCCTATAAAGTTACCACTGGCATTTTTCACAGAATTAGAAAAAAAAATTGCAATTTGTATGGAAACACAAAAGACCCCGAATAGCCAAAGCAATCTTGAGAAAGAAAAGTGGAGCTGAAGGGACCAGGCTTCCTGACCTCAGACTATACTAGAAAGCTACACTAATTAAGACAGTATTGTACTGGCACAAATACAGAAATGTAGATCAATGAAACAGGATAGAAAGCCCAGAGATAAACCCACACATGTATGGTCACATTATCTTTGATAAAGGAGGCAAGAATATACAATGGAGAAAAGGCAGCCTCTTCAATAAGTGGTGCTGGGAAAACTGGACAGCTACATGTAAAAGAAGGAAATTAGAACACTCCCTAACACCATACACAAAAATAAACTCAAAATGGATTAAAGACCTCAATATAAGGCCAGACACTATAAAACTCTTAAAGGAAAGCATAGGCAGATCACTCTTTGACATAAGTCACAGCAACATGTTTTTGACCCACCTCCTAGAGTAATTAAAATTAAAACAAAAATAAACAAATGGGACATAATGAAACTTAAAAGCTTTTGCACAGCAAAAGAAACCAGAAACAGGATGAAAAAACAACCCTCAGAATGGGAGAAAATATTTGCAAATGAAGCAACTGACAAAGTATTAATCTTCAAAATATACAAGCAGCCCAACAGGTCAATATCCAAAAAACAAACAACCCTATCAAAAAATGTGTGGAAGACCTAAATAGACATTTCTTCAAAGAAGGCATACATATGGCCAAGAAGCACATGAAAAGATGCTCAGTATCACTAATTATTACAGAAATACAAATTAAAACTGCTATGAGGTATCACCTCACACCAGTCAGAATGGCAGTCATCAAAAAATCTACAAACAGATCTTCAAGATGGCAGAAGAGTAAGATGCAGAGATCACCTTCCTCTCCACAAATACAACAGAAATACATCTACACGTGGAACAGCTCCTATAGAACACCTACTGAACACTGGCAGAAGACCTCAGACTTCCCAAAAGGAAAGAAACACCCCACGTACCTGGGTAGGGAAAAAGAAAAAAGAAAAAACAGACAAAAGAAGAGGGATAGGACCTGCACCAGTGGGAGGGAGCTGTGAAAGAGGAAAGGTTTCCATACACTAGGAAGCCCCTTCACGGGCGGAGACTGTGGGTGGCGAAGGGAGGGAGCTTCGTAGCCACGGAGGAGAGCACAACAACAGGGGTGCAGAGGGCAAAGCAGAGAGATTTCTGCACAGAGGAATGGTGCCGACCAGCACTCACCAGCCCGAGACACTTTCTGCTCATCCACCTGGACAGGCAGGGGCTGGGAGCTGAGGCTCGGGCTTGGGAGGTCAGATCCCAGGGAGAGTATAGGGTTAGCTGTGTGAACACAGCCTGAAGCGGGATAGAGTGCCACAGCTAGCCAGGAGGGAGTCCGGAAAAAGGTCTGGAGCTGCCGAAGAGGCAAGAGACTTTATCTTCCCTCTTTGTTTCCTGGTGTGTGAGGAGAGGCGATTAAGAGCGCTGCTTAAAGGAGCTCCAGAGACGGGCGCGAGCCGTGGCTATCAGCACAGACAACAGAGATAGGAATAAGATGCTAAGGCTGCTGCTGCCGCCACCAAGAAGCCTGTGTGCAAGCACAAGTCACTATCCACAACTGCCCTCCCAGGAGCCTGTGCACCCTGCAACTGCCAGGGTCCCATGATCCAGGGACAACTTCCCCGGGAGAACGCACGGCACGCCTCAGGCTGGTGCAAAGTCATGTCAGCCTCTGCCACTGCAGGCTTGCCCCGAACTCCGTACCCCTCCCTCCACCCGGCCTGAGTGAGCCAGAGCCCCCAAAGCAGCTGCTCCTTTAACCCTGTCCTGTCTGAGCAAAGAAAAGATTCCCTCAGGTGACCCACACGCAGAGGCGGGTCCAAATCCAAAGCTGAACCCCGGGAGTTGAGCAAACAAAGAAGAGAAAGGGAAATCTCTCCCAGCAGCCTCAGGAGAAGCAGATGAAATTTCCACCATCAACTTGATGTACCCTGCATCTGTGGAATACCTGAATAGACAATGAATCATCCTAAATTAAGGAGGTGGACTTTAGAAGCAAAGATATATATATATATATATTTTTTTCCTTTGTCTCTTCTTATGAGTGTGTATTTGTATGTTTCTGTGTGTGATTTTGTCTGTATATCTTTGCTTTTACCATTTGTCCTAGGGTTCTCTCTGTCCATTTTTTCTTTTATAATTTTTAAAATTATTTTCTTAATAATTATTTTCTATTTTAATAACTTTTTAAAGTTTTAATTAAATGTTATTTTATTTTATCTTTTTTGTTTCTGTATTTTCTCCCTTTTATTCTGAGCCATGTGGATGAAAGGCTTTTGGTGCTCCAGCCAGGCATCAGGGCTGTGCCTCTGAGTTGGGAGAGCCAACTTCAGGACACTTGTCCACAAGAGACCTCCCAGCTTCATGTAATATCAAACAGTGAAAATTTCCCAGAGATCTCCATCTCAAGGCCAAGACCCAGCTTCACTCCATGACCAGCAAGTTACAGTGCTGGACACCCTATGCCAAACAACTAGCAAGAAGGGAGCACAGCCCCATCCATTAGCATAGAGGCTGCCTAAAATCATAATAAGGCCACAGAAGCCCCAAAACACACCACAAGACGTGGACCTCCCCACCAGAAAGAAAAGATCCAGCTTCATCTACCAGCGCACAGGCACTAGTTCCCTCCACCAGAAAACCTACATAACCCAATGGACCAACGTTAGCCACTGGGGACAGACACCAAAAACAACAGGAACTACAAACCTGCAGCCTGTGAAAAGGAGACCCCAAGCACAGTAAGTTAAGGAAAACGAGAAGACAGAAACACACACAACAGATGAAGGAGCAAGGCAAAAACCCACCAGACTTAACAAATGAAGAGGAAATAGCAGGCTACCTGAAAAAGAATTCAGAATAATGATAGTAAAGATGATCCAAAATTGTGGAAATAGAGAAAATACAAGAAATGCTTAACAAGGACCTAGAAGAACTAAAGAGCAAACAAACAGTGATGAACAACACAATAAATGAAATTAAAAATTCTCTAGAAGGGATCAATAGCAGAATAACTGAGGCAGAAGAATGAATAAGTGACCTGGAAGATAAAATAGTGGAAATAATTACTGTAGAGCAGAATAAAGAAAAAAGAATGAAAAGAACTGAGGGCAGTCTCAAAGACCTCTGGGACAACATTAAATGCACCAACATTTGAATTATAGGGGTCCCAGAAGAAGAAGAGAAAAAGAAAGGGACTGAGAAAGTGTTTGAAGAGAGTAGAGTTGAAAAGTTCCCTAATATGGGAAAGGAAATAGTTAATCAAATTCAGGAAGCACAGAGAGTCCCATACAGGATAAATCTAAGGAGAAACATGTTAAAACATATATTAATCAAACTATTAAAAATTAAATACAAAGAAAGAAAAAATATTAAAGACAGCAAAGGAAAAACAACAAAAAACACTCAAGGGAATCCCCATAAGATTAATAGCTGATCTTTCAGTAGAAATTCTGCAAGCCAGAAGAGAGTGGCAGGACATAAATAAAGTGATGAAGGAGAAAAACCTACAACCAAGATTTCTCTACCCAGCAAGGATCTCATGCAGATTTGATGGAGAAATTAAAACCTTTACAGAGAAGCAAAATGTAAGAATTCAGCACCACCAAACCAGCTTTACAAAAAATGCTAAAGGAACTTCTCTAGGCAGGAAACACAAGACAAGGAAAAGACCTACAATAACAAAACCCAAAACAATTAAGAAAATGGTAATAGAATGGAACATACTGGAACAAATGGAACATACATATCAATAATTAACTTAAATGTAAATGGACTAAATGCTTCAACCAAAAGACATAGACTGGCTGAATGGATACAAAAACAAGACCCATATATATGCTGTCTACAAGCGACCCACTTCAGACCTAGGAACATATATAGACTGAAAGTGAGGGGATGGAAAAAGATATTCTATGCAAATGGAAATCAAAAGAAAGCTGGAGTAGCAATTCTCATATCAGACAAAAGAGACTTTAAAATAAAGAATATTGAAAGAGACAAAGAAGGACACTGCATGATGATCAAGGGATCGATCCAAGTAGAAGATATAATAATTGTAAATATTTATGCACCCAACATAGGAGCACCTCAATATATAAGGAACATGCTAACAGCCATTAATGGGGAGATCGACAGTAAAACAATCATAGTAGGGGACTTTAACACCCCACATTCACCAATGGACAGATCATCCAAAATGAAAATAAATAAGGAAACACAAGCTTTAAATAATACATTAAACAAGGTGGACTTAATTGATATTTATAGGACATTCCATCCAAAAACAACAGAATACACTTTCTTCTCAAGTGCTCATGGAACATTCTCCAGGATAGAGCATATCTTGGGTCACAAATCAAGGCTTGGTAAGTTTAAGAGAATTGAAATCGTATCAAGTATCTTTTCTGACCACAATGCTATGAGGCTAAATATCAATTATAGTAAAAAATCTATAAAAAATACAAACACATAGAGGCTAGACAATACACTACTTAATAACCAAGAGATCACTGAAGAAATCAAAGAGGAAATCAAAAAATACCTAGAAACAAATGAAAATGAAAACACAACGACCGAAAACCTATGGTATGCAGCTTCTAAGCGGGAAGTTTATAGGGATACAATAGTACCATAAGAAACACCTCAAATAAACAAACTAACCTTAAACCTAAAGCAATTAGAGAAAGAAAAACAAAATAACCCCAGAGTTAGCAGAAGGAAAGAGATCACAAAGATCAGATCAGAAATAAATCAAAAAGAATTTAAGGAAACAAGAGCAAAGTTCAATAAAACTTAAAGCTGTTTTTTTGAGAAGATAAACGAAATTGAAAAACCATTAGTCAGACACCTCAAGAAAAAATGGGAGAAGACTCAAATCAATAGAATTAGAAATGAAAAAGTAGAAGTAAAAATTGACACTGCAGAAATACAAAGGATCATGAGACATTACTACAAGCAACATTATGCCAATAAAATGGACAATCTGGAAGAAATGGACAAATTCGTAGAAATACCCAAACTTCTGAGACTGAATCAGGAAGGAATAGAAAATATGAACAGACCAATCACAAGCACTGAAATTGAAACTGTGATTAAAAATCTTCCAAGAAACCAAAGTCCAGGACCAGATGGCTTCACAGGCGAATTCTATCAAACATTTAGAGAAGAGCTAACACCTATCCTTCTCAAACTCTTCCAAAATATAGTAGAGAGAGGAACACTCCCAAACACATTCTACGAGGCCACCATCACCCCAATACCAAAACCAGACAAAGATGTCACAAAGAAACAAAACTACAGTCCAATATCACTGATGAACATAGATGCAAAAATCCTCAACAAAATACTAGCAAACAGAATCCAACAGCACATTAAAAGAATCATACACCATGATCAAGTGGGGTTTATCCTAGGAATGCAACGATTCTTCAATATATGAAAATCAGTCAATGTGATACATCATATTAACAAATTGAAGGAGAAACTTCATATGATCATCTCAGTAGATGCGGAGAAAGCTTTCGACAAAATTCAACACTCATTTATGATGAAAACCCTGCAGAAAGTAGGCATAGAGGGGACTTTCCTCAACATAATAAAGGCCATATATGAAAAACCAACAGCCAACATCATCTTCAATGGTGAAGAACAGAAACCATTTCCACTACGATCAAGAACAAGACAAGGTTGCCCACTCTCACCACTGTTATTCAACATAGTGTTGGAAGTTTTAGCCAGAGCAATCGGAGAAGGAAGAGAAATAGAAGGAATCCAAATCAGAAAAGAAGAAGTAAAGCTGTCAGTGTTTGCAGATGACATGATACTATACATAGAGAGGCCTGCAGATGCCACCAGAAAACTACTAGAGCTTATCAATGAATTTGGTAAAGTTGCAGGATACAAAATTAATGCACAGAAGTGTCTTGCATTCTTATACATTAATGATCAAAAATCTGAAAGAGAAATTAAGGAAACACCCCATTTACCATTGTAACAAAAAGAATAAAATATCTAGGAATAAACCTACCTAAGGAGACAAAAGACCTGTATGCAGAAAATTATTAGACACTGATGAAAGAAATTAAATATGATACAAATAGATGGAGAGATATACCACGCTCTTGGATTGGAAGAATCAATTTTGAAAATGACTCTACTACCTAAAGCAATCTACAGATTCAACACAATCTCTATGAAACTTCCACTGGCATTTTTCACAGAACTAGAACAAAAAATTTCACAATTTGTATGGAAATGCAAAAGACCCCGAATAGCCAAAGCAATCTTGAGAAAGAAAAACGGAGCTGGAGGTATCAGGCTCCCTGACTTCAGACTATAATACAAAGCTAGGGTAATCAAGAGAGTATGGTACTGGCACAAAAGCAGAAATATAAATCAATGGAACAGGATAGAAGACCCAGAGATAAACCCACACACATGTGGTCACCTTATCTTTGATAAAGTAAGTAAGAATATACAGTGGAGAACAGACAGCTTCTTCAATAAGTGGTGCTGGGAACACTGGACAGGTACATGTAAAAGTATGAAATTCTAACACCATACACAAAAATAAACTCAAAATGGATTAAAGACCTAAATGTAAGGCTAGACACTCTCAAACTCTTAGAGGAAAACATAGGCAGAACACTCAATTACATAAATCACAGCAAGATCCTTTTTGACCTACCTCCTAGAGAAATGGAAATAAAAACAAAAATAAACAAATGGGACCTAAGGAAACTTAAAAGCTTTTGCACAGAAAGGAAACCATAGACTAGACAAAAAGACAACCCTCAGAGTGGGAGAAAATATTTGCAAATGAAGCAACTGACAGAGGATTAATCTCCAAAGTTTACTAGCAGCTCATGCTCAATATCAAAAAAACAAACAACGCAATCGAAAAATGGGCAGAAGACCTAAATAGACATTTCTCCAACAAAAATATAGATTGCCAACAAACACATGAAAGAATGCTAAACATCATTAATCATTAGAGAAATGCAAATCAAAACTACAATGATATATCATCTCACACTGGTCAGAATAGCCATCATCAAAAAATCTACAAACAATAAATGCTGGAGAGGGTGTGGAGAAAAGGGAATGCTCTTGCCCTGTTGGTGGGAATGTAAGTTGGTAAAGCCACTACGGAGAACATTATGGAGGTTCCTTAAGAAACTAAAAATACAACTACCATACGACCCAGCAATCCCACTCCTGGGCATGTACCCTGAGAAAAGCATAGTTCAAAAAGAGTCATGTACCAAAATGTTCATAGCAGCTCTATTTACAGTAGCTAGAACATGGAAGCAACCTATGTGTCCATCAACAGATGAATGGATAAAGAAGATATGACACATATATACAATGGAATATTACTCAGCCATAAAAAGAAACAAAATTGAATTAGTTGTTTTGAGGTGGCTGGACCTAGGTCTGTTATACAAAGTGAAGTAAGTCAGAAAGTGGAAAACAAATACCGTATGCTAACACATATATATGGAATCTAAGAAAGAAAGAAAAAAGAACGTCATGAAGAACCTAGGGGCAAGACGAGAATAAAGACACAGACCTACTTGTGAATGGACCTGATATGGGGAGGGGGATGGGTAAGCTGTGACAAAGTGAGAGAGTGTCTTGGACATATATACACTACTAATCATAAAATAGATATGTAGTGGGAAGCAGCCACATAGCACCGGGAGGTCAGCTCAGTGGTTTGTGACCACCTAAAGGGGTGGGATAGGGAGGGTGGGAGGGAAGGAGACGCAAGAGGGAAGAGATATGGGAACATATGTATATGTATAGCTGATTCACTTTGTTATAAAGCAGAAACTAACACACCTTTGTAAAGCAATTATACTCCAATAAAGATGTTGAAAAAAAATTGCAAACAATAAATGCTGAACAGGGTGTGGAGAAAAGAGAACCCTCATATACTTTTGGAGGGAATGTAAATTAATAGAGCCACTAGGGAAAACAGTATGGAGGTTTCTTAAGAAACTAAAAATTGAGCTACCATATGACCCAATAATCCCATTACTGGGCATATACATAGAGGAAACCATAATTCAAGAAAATACGTGCACTCCAATGTTCATAGCAGCACTATTTACAATACCCAGGACTTGCAAGCAATCTAAATATCCATGACAGAGGAATGGATAAAGAAGTTGTGGTACATATATCCAGTGGAATATTACTCAGCCATATAAAGAAATGAAATTGGGTCATTTGTAGAGATGTGGCTGGATCTCGAGAGTGTCATACAGCATGAAGTAAGTCAGAAAGAGAAAAGCAAATATTGTATAATAACTCATATATGTGGAATCTAGAAAATGGTATAGATGATCTTTCTTGCAAAGCAGAAATAGAGACATAGACGTAGAGAGCAAATGTAAGGATACCAAGGGGAAAAGTGGTGGGGAGGGAGGAATTGGAAGACTGGGATTGACACATATACATTATTGATACTATGTATAAAATAGACAACTGATTGGAACTTACTGTATAGCACAGGGAATGATACCTAATGCACTGTGTAACCTAAATAGGAGGGAAGTCAAAAAGGGAGGGTATATCTGTATATGTATGGCTGATTCTTTTTGTTGTGCAGTGGAAGCTAACATAAACTTGTAAAGCAACCATACTCCAGCAAAAATTAATTTAAAAAACTTCATTGATTTACTTGCAGCTGTCCAACTTTCCCAGCACCACTTGCTGAAGAGATAGTCCTTTTTCCATTTTATCTTCTTGCCTTCTTTTCACGGATTAATTGACTGTATGTGTGTGGGTTTATTTCTGGGGTCTGTATTCTGTTCCATTGATCCATATGCCTGTTTTTTTTTTTTTTAACCAGTACCACACTGTTTTGATTACTGTAGCTTTGTAGTATTGTCTGAAGTCTGGGAGAGTTATGCCTCCTGCATTTTTGTTGTTGTGGTTGTTGTTGTTGTTTCTCAGGATTGTTCTGCCAATTCCAGGTCTTTTATAGGTCCATATAAAGTTTTGGATTATTTGTTCTAGTTCTGTGAAAAATGTCATGAGTAATTTGATAGGGATTACATTAAATCTGTAGATTGCTTTTGGTAGTATTGCCATTTTAACAGTATTAATCCTTCCAATCCAAGAGCATGGAATATCTTTCCATTTCTTTGAACCCTCTTTTATTTCCTTTACTAGTGTTTTATAGTTCTCAGCATATAAGTCTTTCACTTCCTTGGTCAGGTTTATTCCTAGGTTTTTATTTTATTTTATTTTATTTTATTTTGTGCAATTTGAAAACATATATATATATATTTTAATTCCCTTTCTGATATTTCATTGTTAGTGTAAGGGAATGCAACTGATTTCTGAATGTTAATCTTGTATCCTGCTACTTTGCTGAATTCATTTGTTAGAATTAGTAGTTTTTGTGTGGATTCTTTAGGGTTTTCTATAAATAGTATCATGTCATCTGCATATAGTGACAATTTTACCTCTTCCCTTCCAATTTAGATATTTTTTATTTCTTTTTCTTGTCTGATTGCTGTGGCTAAGAGTTCTAATACTATGTTGAAGAGAAATGGTGAGAGTGGGCATACTTGTCTTGTTCTAGATTTTACTGGGAAAGCTTTCAGCTTTTCACCATTGAGTATTATATTGGCTGTAGGTTTGTCATAAATGGCTTTTATTATGTTGAGATATGTTCCCTCTATTCCCACTTTGATAAGAGTTTTTATCATGATTGGATGTTGAATGTTGTCAAATTCTTTTCTTTATCTACTGAGAGGATCATGTGGTTTTTGACTTTTATTTTGTGGTGTATTACATAAATTGATATGTGTATGTTGAACCATCCTTATGAACCTGGCTGAATCCCACTTGGTCGTGGTGTATGATCTTTTTCATGTGTTGTTGGATTCTGTTTGCTAATATTTTGTTGAGAATTTTTGCATCTATATTCATCAAAGACATTGGCCTGTAATTTTCTTTTTTGGTGGTTACTTTGTCTGGTTTTGGTATCGGGATGATGGTGGCTTCATAGAATGTCTTTGGGAGTATTCCCTCCTCTTCATTCTTCTGGAAGAGTTTGAGAAGAATCACTATAAGTTCTTCTTTGTATGTTTGGTAGAATCTGCCTGTGAATCCATATGGTCCTGGACTTTTGTTTGTAAGAAGATTTTTAAATTACAAATTCTATTTCACTTCTAGTGATTGGTCTGTTCAAATTATCTATTTCTTCTTGATTCAATTTTGGTTGGCTGTATGTTTCTAGAAAGTTGTCCATTTCTTCCAAACTGTCAAATTTTTTGGCATTTAATTGTTCATAGTATTTGCTTATGGTTTTTTGTATTTCTGTGGTATCAGTTGCAATTTCTCCTTTTTCATTTCTTATTTTGTTTATTTGGGTTCTCTCTTGTTTTCTTCTTGATGAGCCTGGTCAGAGTTTTGTCAATTTTGTTTACCCTTTCAAACAACCATCTCTTGGTTTTGTTGATTTTTTCTATTATTTTTTTAATCTCTATTTTATTTATTTCCTCCCTGATCTTTATAATTTCCTTCCTTCTTCTGATTTTAGGTTTTGTTTGTCCTTCTTTTTCTAATTCTTTTAGGTGGCAGGTTAGGTTGTTTACTTGAGATTTTTCTTGCTTTTTAATGAAGGCCTGTATCATTATGAACTTCCCTCTAAGGATTGCTTTTGCTGCATCCCATAGATTTTGTATGGTTGTGTTTTCATTGTCATTTGTCTCAAAGTATTTTTTAATTTCCTTTTTATTCTCATTGACCCATTGGTTTTTAAAAAGCATGTTATTTAGTCTCTATGTAAACATTTTTTTCTCATTCTTTTCTTGTGGTTGATTTCTAGTTTCATGCCATTGTGGTCAGAGAAGATGCATGAAATAATTTATAGACTCTTAAATTTGTTGAGGTTAGTTTTATGCCCTAGGATGTGGTCAATCCTAGAGAATGTTCCACGTGAACTTAAAAAGAATGTATATTCTGTTTTTTTTGGATGTAGTGTCCTGAAAATATCAATTGAACCTAATTGTTCTATTGTATAATTTAAGACCTCTGTTGCCTTATTGATTCTCTGTGTGGAAAATCTGTTCATTGATGTGAGTGGGGTGCAAAAGTCTCCTACTATTATTGTATACCTATTGATTTCTCCCTTTATGTCTGTTAATATTTGTTTTATGTATTTGAGTGCTCCTATATTAGGTGCATATATGTTGATGAGTGTAAAATACCCTTCTTGTATCGATCCTTTTATCATTATATAGTGTCCTTCTTTATCATTCTTTATAGCCTTTGCTTTAAAGTCTGTTTTGTCTGATAGGAGTGTTGCAACTCCTGCTTTCTTGCCATTTCCTTTTGCATGAAATATCTTTTTCCATCCCCTCACTTTCAATCTACATCATTTGCCCTTTGATGGGTCTCTTGTAGGCAGCATATTGTAGGCTTTGGTTTTTTTTATCTGGTCTGTCACTCTATGTCTTTTGATTGGAGTATTCAGTCCATTGACATTTAAAGTAATTATTGATACATGTGCATTTATTGCCATTTCAAACCTTGTTTTCCAGTTGATTCTTTGTTCTTTCTTTTTCTTTTTGTGGTTTGATGATTTCCTTTTATGTCAATTTCTTTCTTTACATCTCTTTATATTTGCTTTATATATTTAGGTGCTCCTATATTAGGTGCATATATGTTAACAAATGCTATAACTTCTTTTTTATTGGGGTATACTTGATTTATAATGTTGTGTTAGTTTCAGGTGTACAGCAAAGTGAATCTGTTTTATATATATATATATATATATATATATATATATCTCCACTCTTTTTAGATTATTTTCCCATATAGTATAGCCTCTTCTTGTCTTGATCCCTTCATCATTATGTAATGCCCTTCTTTGTTTTCTGTTGTAGTTTTCATTTCAAAGTCTACTTTGTGTGATATGATATTGTTACCCCAACTTTCTTTTAGTTTCCATTTGCAGAGTATATATTTTTCTAGCCACTCACTTTCAGTCTGTGTGTGTCTAGCTTTGAAGTGAGTCTTGTAGGCAGCATATAGATGGGTCTTATTTTTTCTAATCAGCCACCCTATGATTTTTGCTTGGAGCATTTAGTCCATTGACACTTAAAGTGATTATTGATGATTTGTACTTATTGCCATTGTGTTACTTGTTCTATCATTGTTTTTGTAGTTCTTCTCTGTTCTTTTCTTCTTTTAGTTTCTTCCCTTGTGATTTGATGATTTGCTTTAGTGGTATGCTTGTGTCCTTTTCTCTCTAATTTTTATGTATCTATTATAGGTTTGTGATGTGGTTACCATGGGGCTTATATATTTTGACCTATAAATATATCTACTTGTTTTAAACTGGTAGTCACTTAAGTTCAAACACATTCTCAGGATTTACATTTTTACTCCCCTGTCCCCCTACATTTTTTACTTTTGTTTTTATATTTTACATCTTCATGTCTATCCCTTGACTGTTTATTGTAGTTATAGTTGATATTACAATTTCTGTCTTTCAGTCTTTGTACTAGCTTATTTTAGTGGTTGACCTATAGCCTTTACTATATATTTGCCTTTACTAGTGGGATTTTTCCTTTTCTATAAATCCTTACCTCTTTTTGTAGTCTTTTCTTTTCCACTTAAAGAGGATCCTTTAATACTTCTTGTAATGTTGGTGTAGTATTGATGAGCTCTTTTAGCTTTTGCTTGTCTGAGAAGCTCTCTTTATCTCTCCTTCAATTCTGAATGATAACCTTGTGGGTAGAGTATCCTAGGTTTTAGATTTTTTCCTTTCAGCACTTCAAATATATCATGCCACTCCCTTCTGGCCTACAAAGTTTCTGCAGAAAAATCAGCTGATAGCCTTATGGGGTTCCTTTGTATGTGACCCTTTGTTCTCTTTTGCAGCCTTTAAAATTCTCTCTTTAACTTCTGACATTTTAATTATGATGTGTCTTCTTGTGGGTCTCTATGAGTTCATCTTGTTTGGGACTCTCTTTGATTCCTGTACCTGGGAATCTGTTTCTTCTTCAGCTTTGGGATGTTTTCAGTCATAATTTCATCAAATATATTTTTGACCCTTTTCCCTCTCTCTTCTCCTTCTGGGACTCCTACCATGCAAATGTTAGTACATTTGATGTTGTACCATAGGAGTCTTGAACCGTTCTCATGTTTTGTTTTTTTTTTTTTTTTTTTGCTGTCCTGATTGGGTGATTTCCATTATTTTATCTTCCAGATTGCTTATGCATTCTTCTGTATTATCTTGTCTGTTTTTAATCTTTCTAGTGTGTGTGTGTGTTTTTTTTTTTTTTTTTTTTTTTTTTTGCAGCACACAGGCCTCTCACTGTTTTGGCCTCTCCCATTGCAGAGCACAGGCTCTGGATGCACAGGCTCAGTGGCCATGGCTCACGGGCCTAGCCACTCTATGGCATGTGGGATCTTCCCGGACCAGGGCACGAACCTGTGTCCCCTGGATTGGCAGGCGGACTCTCCACCACTGTGCCACCAGGGAAGCCCTAGTGTGTTTTTAAATCTCAGTTATTATATTTTTCAGCTCTGGTTCTTTTTCATATATCCTAGTTCCTTGTTAATATTCTCACTGTGTTCATCTACTCTTTCCCAAGTTGTTAGCTGTCTTATTGTTATTGTTTTGAACTGTTTACCTGGTAAATTATTTATTTCTGTTTCTTTAGGGTTTTTTTTTTCAGAGTTTTCTTCTTGTTCTTTTTTGAAATGTATTCTGTCTTTTCATTTTATTTACCTTTCTCTATCTCTATGAGATTAGATGAAACAGTCTTGAAGGGTTGTCCTTGTGTGGGAGCATCCCTATGCAGTCTGCATGTGCCCAGTGGCTTTGATGAAAAAGCTGTATCTAAAGTGGGCATGTGTTTCCTTTCCCCTGAGGTGTGCTGGCAGCTCCCACCTTCCTGGTAGGTGAGGCTGGAGATGGAGGGGCTCGAGCCAGAGCCAGCTGTGAGCTAGGGCTTCTCTGTTCAATGGCCATCATTGCTTTATTGGGGATAGGGATGGGTCTCAGAGTCCTGGACCATAAACCCTGAGGATCAGGTCTAAGCTGGTTCAGTTCCCTCTAATTTGCACACTCTTCTTGGCAATAACACCTCTCTCTAGTGGAGAGCAGCACTGGAGCAAGAGGGGCTGGGCAGGTGCCAGTATGGGCTGTGGTGAGTGCTCTGGCAGTCTCAGAAAATCGGCCAGAGCCTCAGATAGTTTTCAGTTCGCTTCCTCAGTGCAATTCCTGGGAGTAAACAAGGCTGTGTGTATGTTCTTCACTGGTGGAGTCTTGGTTTCCTAGAGCCCTTTATTATGTCCTGCTGCTTTTCAAACCACTTAAGGGGACTCATCTTCCTGGTGTCAGACTCCAGGGATGGGGTGCCCCATAAGCAGCTGACTCCTCACACCCCAGGGAAGATCCTCAAGCCCATGAAATTCCCTTCTTCTTTTGTGTTCTCTGGTAGGGGCGTGGGTTCTGACTTCATTGCTTCTCCAGGTGGATTTTTCTTTGCAGCCTTGGTTGTAGAAGAGTCTTTCTGCCAGTCTTCAGTTGGATTTTCGTGAGAGTTTCTCCACATGTAGCTGTATTTTTGATGAATTCATAAGGTGATGTGACCACAAGGTCCTCTTATTCTGCCATCTTGATCGTTTCAAAGCTACTTCCTGTTCTTTTCTGAGTTTGCCTCCATATTCTAAATGATATAATTGATTTTTACTTAAAATTTTTTAGTTCAGATATTAAAATATTTAGCTAAAGAAATTTATTTTATATGCATCCACCCCCCCACTAGTTTCTCTCTTCCTATCTTCTCAATGTAGTTATCTCACAATTGATTAAATCGATATTTAATTTTTACATTATTATTACTTTTTAAATATGATTCTCAGCTGGGCAATTTATTGTTTTTATATTTTTTCTTATCTTTCAGAAAATTTTCATGTATCTATGTCTAATTCATTACCAAATATTCTGGAAGAACTGTAATATCCTCTCCATTTATTCAAACAGCAGATTGTTTTGTTTTCTTGTTTTTTTAGATATTTCTTAGAGGCCCTGTCTTTCTGCTTTAATTTGTACTAGTTGTTTTCTATGCTACTTTGTAGCTGGAGTTCTGAGAGTTCCTTACTTGACCATCCTGTAAATTCCCTTTACCGCTTTCCTTTTTTGGATATTCTGTGTCCTGGATACCATGCTATTATTTTTTTTCTTAGTTTATACTCTGCTGGAGTATAAACTATATATCCTATATATCCTATAGGACCTTCTTGAGAAGGGTGTACCTATATATTTAATTTCTGAGGTACTCTGAGGTTCATCTTCTTACCAGGTTCCCCCACTGTCTTCTGTAGCTTTTAGCTTAATGGTGACATCAGTTACCATCCATTCTTCTTTTTCCTAGGTTCAAAAATTTCATTATATCTATTATCTGCTGTTTCCTATCCTCTTTTCATTTTTCTTTCTTTCTTTTTTTTTTTTTTTACTTTGTCATGTTACTTTTAATATTGTAGCATAGATTTTAACAAAGGAAAATAAGAATCTTAACATAACCAAAAGAATTTGGAGCATTTCACATAACATAAATAGCATAAATTTATTTTCTATATAATAGTAACTCGTTAGTTAAAATTCTTTTCAGCTCTTATTTAAAATGATCTTTTTATTTAAACATCTTTATTGGAGTATAATTGCTTTACAATGGTGTGTTAATTTCTGCTTTACAACAAAATGAATCAGTTATATATATACATATGTTCCCATATCTTTTCCCTCTTGCATATCCCTCCCTCCCACCCTCCCTATCCCACCCCTCCAGGCGGTCACAAAGCACCGAGATGATCTCCCTGTGCTATGAGGCTGCTTCCCACTAGCTATCTACCTTACGTTTGGTAGTGTATATATGTCCATGCCTCTCTCTCGTTTTGTCACAGCTTACCCTTTCCCCTCCCCATATCCTCAAGTCCATTCTCTAGTAGGTCTGGGTCTTTATTCCTATCTTACCCCTAGGCTCTTCATGACCTTTTTTTCTTAAATTCCATATATATGTGTTAGCATACGGTATTTGTCTCTCTCTTTCTGACTTACTTCACTCTGTATGACAGACTCTAGGTTTATCTACCTCACTACAAATAGTTCAGTTTCATTTCTTTTTATGGCTAATATTCCATTGTATATATGTGCCACATCTTCTTTATCCATTCATCCGATGATGGACACTTAAGTTGTTTCCATCGCTGGGCTATTGTAAATAGAGCTGCAATGAACATTTTGGTACATGACTATTTTTGAATTATCGTTTTCTCAGGGTATATGCTCAGTAGTGAGATTGCTGGGTCATATGGTAGTTCTATCTGTAGTTTTTTAAGGAACCTCCATACTGTTCTCCACAGTGGCTGTATCAATTTACATTCCCACCAACAGTGCAAGAGGTTTCCCTTTTCTCCACACCCTCTCCAGCATTTATTGTTTCTAGGTTTTTTGATGATGACCATTCTGACTGGTGTGAGATGATATATGTTTATGTATATTTTATTCAATTCCTAATGTTTTAGGTTTCAGAAGGGAGCAGGTAGCAGCACATTTGTTCAAGATACCACATTAGCCAAACATCTCTCATCAAATCTTTAGTTACCAGAATTCTAGAATGACTAATACAGTGTCTACATGGTGAAAGGCAGAGGAAGTTTAGGAAAAAAATTATTCAAGTGGCCAATTGATATGTTAAATTGCTACTGCCAGGTGGAGATTATGCACTCTTCACTGTTAAGCATACTGTTATTATTTTTCGGCCTTATTTTATTTTTAGCTTCATTAAACAATATGGACACTAGATGGCTCCATAAAAGCATATATATTCAGAGTATTTCATTTAGTTCAAGAATTTGAAGGCATCATAAAATCTTTTATAACAAAAGAAAATTAAAAAGTAAAAAAAAAATTTTAATTATAAGAAAGTCAGTTAAAAACCACTAAGAGCCAGGGCTTCCCTGGTGGTGCAGTGGTTGAGAGTCTGCCTGCCAATGCAGGGGACACGGGTTTGTGCCCTGGTCCGGGAAGATCCCACATGCCACGGAGTGGCTGGGCCCATGAAAAATGGTCACTGAGCCTTTGCACGTCCAGAGCCTGTGCTCCACAACGGGAGAGGCCACAACAGTGAGAGGCATGCGTACCGCAAAAAACAAAACAAAACAAAACAAAAAAAACACTAAGAGCCATTAAAGAATGAATTCAAAAATTTTTGAATTTTCCAAGTGCACTTTGTTGTCAATAAATATTTATTGAATATCTGTGAAATGCCAGGTACTATGAGAAGTGCTGGGGCTATGCAGATAAGCAAGATAGACGTGGTCCTTTCCATATGGAATTTACTGGAAACAAGAATTCAGAAATGAACCAAATAATTACAAATGGAAAACTGAACAGTTTCAAATATGCAAAGTTTTGTAAAAAGATATAATGCTATTGGAATACATATCAGGATACCTAACATAGACTGGGTCAAGGAAGGCTTCTCTGAGGAAGTGATGCCCAAGCTGAAGTCTGCAAGATGAATAGACTGCTAAAGCAGCTGGCTGAAAAGGCTTGTTTTACAATCTGAGGGATGGCATAATTAAGTTCCCAATGACATGTGAGAGAACATGGAACTGAGAGAAAGCCAAACTGCCACCTCAGGAACAGAAGTGGCGGGTGGGTAGTGAGTGGGACAAGATGAGGCTGGTGATGTCCACAGGGACCAAATCATGAAAGGTCTTGGATTTCATATTGAGTCTAAGGGAGGTGGGAAGCTATGGAGTGTTTTGAACACACTAATTATGTAATCAAATTTACTTTTTTAACAGATAACTCCTGTCACCCTGTGCAATATGGATTAGATTTTGTAGTTTCCAGCTTTTATTAAGTTTTTCAAATCATTGGATTAATAATGGTAATCAAAGAATAATTGCAATCATTATATAGGAGCAGTGGTTTTGGGGGGTCTAACTTAGAATCTGGTTAGAGACATAGAAGTCCCCCAAATGAAATAACCAAAGGAAACTTTGGAAGAGGAATATGTATAAATTTATGAATATATATTGGAGGTATGAAAATGTATGAATGTATAAATATGTAATGTATAGATATTATATATATGACATATATGTATCACCACAGCTAAATGTTCATAGTCAATGTGACTTATGATTATTTTTTTCTGATATTACTTTATCGTCAATTGATATTTGGTTTTGATTACATAATGAGATATGAAGGGATTGAGAATTAGTTGAAACTGCATAACTTTGTCTACTTTTTACCATTTCTTATATATTATGTATAACAGTGTCCTCTGCTCTATGTTTGTACTAGTTTAACCTTTATCATTTGAGCCCTCCATTTGGTCTAATTGAACAACCCAAGCAGTAGGAACACATTATAGAATTCTCATAGAAGTTTTAGAGTTGGAAAGGATCTTAGTGATCATATTTTTTGTGGATTTCGCACTGTGCTTTGTGGAATCTTGAGTACTTCCTCCTCTCCCAACTGCACCCCGCCACTTTACATTTAACAGGAGAAAAATGGCTTATCTGGTAAGTTTGTGCAACATTTTCTGTGAAGAGTTTAATACTGCTGCAAAGATGGAAAAATTCTGACTTTGTCCATATAAATGGACAATGTTCATGGGAGGACACTGAGGACAATGGTTGTGAAAGACTTTTTCCAGGTCCTGATGAAAGAAATAGATGGCTTGCCCCTAGACATCTAGTCTAAGCAACTCACAAATTCCAGTCACCACACAGATATGCTGGTGCGTAAATGAATTTGTGTGAATTGTTTTAATGAGAAAGCCCAGCCATTTCAATAAGAGAATTACCAGAGAAAACTGGAATTGGTTAGATGGCCTCATCCACTAGAGGGCAGAGAGCAGAAGCAAGAACTACAATCCTGCAGCCTGCGGAACAAAAACCACATTCACAGAAATGTAGACAAGATGAAAAGGCAGAAGGCTATATACCAGATGAAGGAACAAGATAAAACCACAGAAAAACAACGAAATGAAGTGGAGATAGGCAACCTTCCAGAAAAGGAATTCAGAATAATGATGGTGAAGATGATCTAGGACCTCGGAAAAAGATGGAGGCAAAGATTGAGAAGATGCAAGAAATGTTTAACAAAGACCTAGAAAAATTAAAGAACAGACAAATAGAGATGAACAATACAATAACTGACATGAAAACTACAATAGAAGGAATCAGTTGCAGAATAACTGAGGCAGAAGAATGGATAAGTGATCTGGAAGACAAATGGTGGAATTCACTGCTACACAACAGACTAAAGAAAAAAGAATGAAAAGAAATGAAGACAGCCTAAGAGACCTCTGGGACAACATTAAATGCAACAGCATTCGCATTATAGGGGTCCCAGAAGAAGAAGAGAGAGAGAAAGGACCAGAGAAAATATTTGAAGAGATTATAGTCAGAAACTTCCCTAACATGGGAAAGGAAATAGCCACCCAAATCCAGGAAGTGCAGTGAGTCCCATACAGGATAAACCCAAGGAGAAACATGCCGAGACACATAATAATCAAATTGGCAAAAATTAAAGACAAAGAAAAATTATTGAAAGCAGCAAGGGAAAAATGACAAGTAACATACAAGGGAACTCCCATAAGGTTAACAGCAGATTTCTCAGCAGAAACTCTACAAGCCAGAAGGGAGTGGCATGATATACTTAAATTGATGAAAGGGAAGAAACTACAACAAAGATTACTCTACCCAGCAAGGATCTCATTCAGATTCAATGGAGAAATCAAAAGCTTTAATGACAAACAAAAGCTAAGAGAATTCAGCACCACCAAATGAGCTCTACAACAAGTGCTAAAGGAACTTCTCTAAGTGGGAAACACAAAAGAAGAAAAGGACCTACAAAAACAAACTGAAAACAATTAAGAAAGTTGTCATAGGATCATACATATCGATAATTACCTTAAACATGAAAGGATTAAATGCCCCAAACAAAAGACACAGGTTTGCTGAATGGATACAAAAACAAGACCCATCTATATGCTGTCTACAAGATACCCACTTCAGACCTAGAGACACATACAGACTGAAAGGGAGGGGATGGAAAAAGATATTCCATGCAAATGGAAATCAAAAGAAAGCTGGAGTAGCTATATTCATATCAGATAAAATAGACTTTAAAATAAAGAATGTTACAAGAGACAAGGAAGGACACTGCATAATGATCAAGGGATCAACCCAAGAAGAAGATATAACAATTATAAATATAGGTGCACCCAACATAGGAGCACCTCATTACATAAGGCAACTGCTAACAGCTATAAAAGAGGAAATCGACAGTAACACAATAGTGGGGGATTTAACACCTCACTTACACCAATGGACAGATCATCCAAAATGAAAATAAATAAGGAAACAGAAGTTTTAAATGACACAATAGACAAGATATTTAATTGATATTTATAATACATTCCATCCAAAAACAGCAGACTACACTTTCTTCTCAAGTGTGCACAGAACATTCTACAAGATAGCTCACATCTTGGGTCACAAATCAAGCCTCAGTAGAGTTAAGAAAATTGAAATCATATCAAGCATCTTTTCTGACCACAATGCTATGAGATTAGAAATGAATTACAGGGAAAAAAAAAGTAAAAAACACAACCAAATGGAGGCTGAACAATATATTACTAAATAACCAAGAGATCACTGAAGAAATCAAAGAGGAAATCAAAAAATACCTAGACAAATGACAATGAAAACACGATGATCCAAAACCTATGGGATGCTGCAAAAGTAGTTCTAAGAAGGAAGTTTATAGCTATACAAGCCTACCTCAAGAAACAAGAAAAATCTCAAGTAAACAATCGAACCTTACACCTAAAGGAACTAGACAAATAATAACAAAGAAAACCCAAAGTTAGCAGAAGGAAAGAAATCATAAAGACCAGAGCAGATATAAATGAAATAGAAACAAAGAAAACAAGAGCAAAAATCAATAAAACTAAAAGCTGGTTCTTTGAGAAGATAAACAAAATTGATAAACCATTAGACAGACCCATCAACATAAAGAGGGAGAAGACAAATCAATAAATTAGAAATGAAAAAGGAGAAGTTAAAACAGACACTGCAGAAATACAAAGCATCCTAAGAGACTACTACAAGCAACTCTATGCCAATAAAATGGGCAACCTGGAAGAAATGGACAAATTGTTAGAAAAGTATAACCTTCCAAGACTGAACCAGGAAGAAATAGAAAATATGAACAGACCAATTACAAGTAATGAAATTGAAACTGTGATTAAAAATCTTCCAACAAACAAAAGTCCAGGACCAGATAGCTTCACAGGTGAATTCTATCAAATATTTAGAGAAGAGCTAACACCCATCATTCTCAAACCCTTCCAAAAAATTGCAGAGGAAGGAACACACCTAAACTCATTCTATGAGGCCACCATCACCCTGATACCAAAACCAGACAAAGATACTACAAAAAAAAAAATTTAAGCCCAATATCACTGATGAACACAGATGCAAAAATTCTCAACAAAATACTAGCAAACAGAATCCAACAACACATTAAAAGGATCATACACCACGGTCAAGTGGAATTTATCCCAGGGATGCAAGGATTCTTCAATATATGCAAATCAATCAATGTGATAAACCATATTAACAAACTGAAAAATAAAAGCCTTATGATCATCTCAATAGATGCAGAAAAAGCTTTTGACAAAACTCAACACCTATTAATGATAAAAATTCTCCAGAAAGTGGACATAGAGGGAACCTACCGCAACATAATAAAGGCCATATATGACAAACCCACAGCAAACATCATTCTCAATGGTGAAAAACTGAAAGCATTTCCTCTAAGATCAGGAACGAGACAAGGATGTCCACTCTCACCACTATTATTCAACATAGTTTTGGAAGTCCTAGCCATGGCAATCAGAGAAAAAAAAGAAACAGAAGGAATCCAAATCAGAAAAGAAGAAGTAAAACTCTCACTGTTTGCAGACGACATGATACTCTACATAGAGAATCCTAAAAATGTCACCAGAAAACTACTAGAGCTAATCAATGAATTTGGTAAAGTTGCAGGATACAAAATTAATGCACAGAAATCTCTTGCATTCCTATAAACTAATGATAAATAATCTGAAAGTGAAATTATGGAGACACTCCCATTTACCATTGCAATGAAAAGAATAAAATACCTAGGAATATACCTACTTAGGGAGACAAAAGAACTGTATGCAGAAAACTATAAGACACTGATGAAATAAATTAAAGATGATACCAAAATATGGAGAGATATACCATGTTATTGGACTGGAAGAATCAATATTGTGAAAATGACTATACTACCCAAAGCAATCTACAGATTCAATGCAATTCCTATCAAACTACCACTGGCATTTTTCACACAACTAGAACAAATCGCCTTAAAATTTGTTTGGAGACAGAAAAGACCCTGAAGAGCCAAATCAGTCTTGAGGGAAAATAACGGAGCTGGAGGAATCAGACTCCATGACTTCAGACTATACTACAAACCTACAGTAATCAAGACAATATGGTACGGGCACAAAACAGAAATATAGATCAATGGAACAAGATAGAAGGTCCAGAGGTAAACCCACGCACCTATGGTCAACTAATATATGACAAAGGAGGCAAAGATATACAATGGAGAAAAGAGAGTCTCTTCAATAAGTGGTGCTGTGAAAACTGGACCACTACATGTAAAAGAATTAAATTAGAACACCTCCTAACACCATACACAAAAATAAACTCAAAATGGATTCAAGACCTAAATGTAAGGCCAGACACTATAAAACTCTTAGAGGAAAACATAGGAAGAACACTCTTTGACATAAATCAGAGTAAGAGGTTTTTTGATCCACCTCCTCCTAGATTAATGGAAATAAAAACAAAAATAAACAAATGGGACCTAAGGAAACTTCAAAGCTTTTGCACAGCAAAGGAAACCATAAACAAGACTAAAAGACAACCCTCAGGATGGAAGAAAATATTTGCAAATGAATCAAGGGACAAAGGATTAATCTCCAAAATATATAAACAGCTCATGCAGCTCAATGTTAAAGAAACAAACAACCCAATCCAAAAATGGGCAGAAGACCTAAATAGACATTTCTCCAAAGAAGACATACAGATGGCCAAGAAGCACATGAAAAGCTGCTCAACATCACTAATTATTAGAGAAATGCAAATCAAAACTACAATGAGTATCACCTCACACCAGTTAGAATGGGCATCATCAGAAAATCTGCAAACAACAAATGCTGGAGAGGGTGTGGAGAAAAGGGAACCCTCTTGCACTGTTGGTGGAAATGTAAATTGATAGAGCCACTATGGAGAACAGTATGGAGGTTCCTTAAAAAACTAAAAATAGAATTACCATATGATCCAGCAATCCTACTTCTGGGCATATAACCAGAGAAAACCATAATTCAAAAAGAGACATGCACCCCAATATTCATTGCAGCACTATTTACAATAGCCAGGTCATGGAAGCAACCTAAATGCCCATCAACAGATGAATGAATAAAGAAGTTTTGGTACATATGTACAATGGAATATTACTCAGCCATAAAAAGGAATGAAACTGAGTCATTTGTTGAGACATGGTTGGATCTAGAGACTGTCATGCAGAGCGGAGTAAGTCAGAAAGAGAAAAACAAATATCATATATTAATGCATGTATGTGGAACCTAGAAAAATGGTACAGATGAACCGGTTTGCAGGGCAGAAGTTGAGACACAGATGTAGAGAACAAATGTATGGACACCAAGGGGGGAAAACCACGGTGGCGTGGGGATGGTGGTGTGCTGAACTGGGTGATTGGTATTGACATGTATACAATGATGTGTATAAAATTGATGACTAATAAGAACCTGCATTATAAAAAAAACAAACAAGAAAAACAACTAATACTAAACTTTCTTTTGGTTATTTGTATGTAAATATATTAATATAAATGTTTCAGACATTACACGAAATATCTAGAAATCTTATATGTTCTGGTATAATGTTATAAGTCATAATTCTAGTTATTACTTTAAAATGTATATCTCAGAAATAACTAAATTTCCTTGTCAATTGCATTACTATGAACTTTCATCAAATCTTTAACCTTGGTCATTTTTAAGTCTTTTGTCATTTACAGACAGTTCTGTGTGTACTCTGATGCTTTTGAAAAAATGTTCCTATAAAAGTGTTTCATCTTCAAGGAATTCATGGAAAAGACTCTGACAAGTGCAGGTTTCTGGTAACTGACTATACTTCTGAACAGAATGAATAAGCATTTTCAGAACTCTAGTGGAAAACTGATGAATTCATAAAAGTGCTAACAAAAGATCAAGATGAAAAAAAATTAATTACATGGGACTGAGTGAACTGATGAGGATGATTACAATTTTTGTGACTTTCTGTTCTAATAAAAAAAAAGACTGAATTAAACAAAATTAAATCAATTCCTTCCTCCAAAAAAAAAAAAAAAGAAAAAAGAAAAAAAAAGAAAACTGGAATTGAGTTACATAAGGGGCCCGTGAAATTAAAAAAAAAAAAACATTGTACCAGTGTGTGATAAAATAGTTTTCTTGTTTAAATTGTACTGCTTTGTTTAGGTCTATGTTTAAATATAATAACATTCACCATAGCCCCTTACAGGTAAAATAGATGTCTACTAATTTATTTTCTGGCTCTTTTAAGAAGAATTTAGAAGGAAGCTACACAGGAGTAGTAGAAAAGACATAGCAAAATATTTTTCATTTACGAATTGGCAAAATAACTAAATACAGCATTTATTTTTAAAATAACATTTAAAAAAATTGAAATATAGTTGGTTAAAAATATTGTGTTTGTTTCAGGTGTACAAAAATACAGTCTCATTTTAAAGTCACAATGCAAATAAAGGACATGGCTGCCATTTTCAGGTTAATAAGATATGAAGATTCAAATGCTGGAATAACAGGCCAAATACTCATTTTTTCTAGGAGAAAATAAATTTCTTTTTGGTAGTTTCAAGTGTCTGTTTAAGAGTACATTGAAAGATCAGTGGAGGCATCCTGTGAGCAGGAGTAAAAATCAAAATATTTAACCGCCTGTAGGATGTAGGCTTAAAGCAATCAGAATAACTGCTGGCAGTAGGGCTGGAACAGAGTTTAGGGGGGTCCTCTACTGTGTCAGATATTAACCCTTTGGTTGCTGGATGGGGTGGTTGGTTAGGAGGGATGGGGGACTTAGAATAGTGACCATTTATCAAGTAGTATAAAAATATTTCAATATACTGGTGTGTGCTGGCTGAGATTTAGCCCTTATTATGGGATTAAAGAGTCTGTCTTTGAAGAGCGCTGTGCTGGAAATTTATCTGGATCTATGATATTTGTTTCTTAAACTTCTCTTGTCTGTTTGTGCACTCATGCAAAATCTGACCTTAGATTCAGAATCTTCAGATTCAGATATTACCCTGACTTATGATCTCATCTTTGCCTCTCCCCCAAATCTACTAATATTTTAGGCTTTGGTGGATCACCTTTCTCTGCTATTCCTGGTGACTGATCTTAGTTTATTGCTTGTTGATCACTTTGCTATAATTTTGATGGCTCAAAGGATGTTATCACACTGTACATTGTAAGGTGAAGAAAATATAGAGATAGTGTAAGGAACTTTGAAAGTTAACAGAGAGGTGCTTCAATTGCAATTAATGTTTATACTCTGGTAAAATACTTAATCTAGGAGATGATAAATGGTCATGAATTTAGACACTTTTCAAAAAAAGACTTGATAATCCTCATGGATTAAATAAAAGTTTAATTAAATTTAATTAATTTTAAGGATAATTAATTTTATTATTTAATTAACTTAAGGATACTCAAAATTATATTTAGCCATTTTATTATTTTCAGCCTTGATTTAATTAAACACTTCCCAACTTGTCTGATCATAAAAACCATATATGGTCCTTATTAAAAAATATTACATCTAGGTCCATTTCCATACTTACTGAACGAGAATTTTCAGGGAAGGACCTGGATATGTGAACGTTAAGAAATACCCCATGATTAAATCTTATGAAAAAAATAATTTTGGAGACACTCTTCTACTTTAAAGATCATGTTGTTGTAAGACAATATTGAAGAAAAATGAATATTTAGGAGGATACTAAGAGAAAAACACTTTCTGCTAAATTTATAGAATATTTTTAAAGAAAATGCATTAGTGCTTTAATATATCAGTGTATTAGAATGATATGGTAGGAAAAAATGTAAAACTTAGAAAAGGGCAAATTGTTGAAAGTTCTCAATGTAAAATTAGGTGTTGTCTAAAATACACTTTCAGGTCCTACACTGTAGATCTAAAGCTATTTTACAACTTTATAAGTTGGTAATGATGTAAATGATTCTTCTCCATTAGAAAGGCAAAATGTGTCCCATGAGATGCAGTTATTTTCCTATTGATATTGGCTAATTTTTCATGTTTTAAATAAGCTATTATTTCAACATATCTGTCTGTCTCTCTACCATCTTTCTTTCTTTCTTTCTTTCTTTCTTTCTTTCTTTCTTTCTTTCTTTCTTTCTTTCTTTCTTTCTTTCTTTCTTTCTTTCCCTTGTTTCTTCCCTCCCTCCCTCCCTCCCTCCTTCTTTCCTTCCTTTCCAACCATCTATCATCTTTTTATTGAACATCTTTTTTGGAGTATAACTGCTTTATAATGGTGTGTTGGTTTCTGCTTTACAACAAAATGAATCAGTTATATATATACATATGTTCCCATATCTCTTCCCTCTTGCATCTCCCTCCCTCCCACCCTCCCTATCCACCTCTCCAGGCGGTCACAAAGCACCGAGCTGATCTCCCTGTGCTATGAGTCTGCTTCCCACTAGATATCTACCGTACGTTTGGTAGTGTATATATGTCCATGCCTCTCTCTCGCTTTCTCACAGCTTACACTTCCCCCTCCCCATATCCTTAAGTCCATTCTCTAGTAGGTCTGTGCCTTTATTCCTGTTTTACCCCTGGTTTCTTCATGACTTTTTTTGCCCTTAAATTCCATATATATGAGTTAGCTTACGGTATTCGTCTCTCTCTTTCTGACTTACTTCACTCTGTATGACAGACTCTAGGTCTATCCACCTCATTACAAATAGCTCAATTTCATTTCTTTTTATGGCTGAGTAATATTCCATTGTATATATGTGCCACATCTTCTTTATCCATTCATCTGATGATGGAAACTTAGGTTGTTCCCATCGCCGGGCTATTGTAAATAGAGCTGCAATGAACATTTTGGTACATGACTCTTTTTGAATTATGGTTTTCTCAGGGAATATGCCCAGTATTGGGATTTCTGGGTCATATGGTAGTTCTATCTGTAGTTTTCTAAGGAACCTCCATACTGTTCTCCACAGTGGCTGTATCAATTTACATTCCCACTAACAGTGCAAGAGGGTTCCCTTTTCTCCACACCCTCTCCAGCATTTATTGTTTCTAGATTTTTTGATGATGGCCATTCTGACTGGTGTGAGGTGATATCTCATTGTAGTTTTGATTTGCATTTCTCTAATGATTAGTGATGTTGAGCATTCTTTCATGTGTTTGTTGGCAGTCTGTATATCTTCTTTGGAGAAATGTCTATTTAGGTCTTCTGCCCATTTCTGGATTGGGTTGTTTGTTTTTTTTATTAAGCTGCATGAGCTGCTTATAAATTTCTGAGATTAATCCTTTGTCAGTTGCTTCATTTGCAAATATTTTCTCCCATTCTGAGCGTTGTCTTTTGGTCTTGTTTATGATTTCCTTTGCTGTGCAAAAGCTTTGAAGTTTCATTAGGTCCCATTTGTTTATTTCCATTTCTCTAGGAGGTGGGTCAAAAAGGATCTTGCTGTGATTTATGTCATAGAGTGTTCTGCCTATGTTTTCCTCTAAGAGTTTGACAGTTTCTGGCCTTACATTTAGGTCTTTAATCCATTTTGAGCTTATTTTTGTGTATGGTGTTAGGGAGTGATCTAATCTCATGCTTTTACATGTACCTGTCCACTTATTGAAGAGGCTGTCCTTTCTCCACTGTACATTCCTACCTCCTTTATCAAAGATAAGATGGCCCCATGTGCATCGGTTTATCTCTGGGCTTTCTCTCCTGTTCCATTGATCTATCTTTCGGTTTTTGTGCCAGTACCATACTGTCTTGATTACTGTATAGTCTGAAGTCAGGGAGCCTGATTACTCCAGCTCCATTTTTCGTTCTCAGGATTGCTTTGGCTATTCAGGGTCTTTTGTCTTTCCATACAAATTGTGAACATTTTTGTTCTAGTTCTGTGAAAAATGCCAGTTGTAGATTGATAGGGATTGCATTGAATCTGTAGATTGCTTTGGGTAGTAGAGTCATTTCCACAATGTCGATTCTTCCAATCCAAGAACATGGTATATCTCTCCATCTATTTGTATCATCTTTAACTTTTTTCATCAGTGTCTTATAATTTTGTGCATACAGGTCTTTTGTCTCCTTACGTAGGTTTATTCCTAGATATTTTATTCTTTTTGTTGCAATGGTAAATGGGAGTGTTTTCTTGATTTCACTTTCAGATTTTTCATCAGTAGTGTATAGAAATGCCAGAGATTTCTGTGCATTAATTTTGTATCCTGCTACTTTACCAAATGCATTGATTAGCTCTAGTAGTATTCTGGTAGCATGTTTAGGATTCTCTATGTATAGTATCATGACATCTGCAAATAGTGACAGCCTTACTTCTTCTTTTCCAATTTGGATTCCTTTTATTTCCTTTTCTTCTCTGATTGCTGTGGCTAAAACTTCCAAAACTATGTTGAATAACAGTGATGAGAGTGGGCAATTTTGTCTTGCTCCTGATCTTAGTGGAAATGCTTTCAGTTTTTCACCATTGAAGATGATGTTTGCTGTGGGCTTGTCATATATGACCTTTATTATGTTGAGGAAAGTTCCCTCTGTGCCTACTTTCTGCAGTGTTTTTATCATAAATGGGTATTGAATTTCGTCAAAAGCTTTCTCTGCATCTGTTGAGATGATCATATGGTTTTCCTCCTTCAATTTGTTAATATGCTGTACCACGTTGATTGATTTACGTATATTGAAGAATCATTGCATTCCTAGGATAAACCCCACTTGATCGTGGTGTATGATCTTTTTAATGTGCTGTTGGATTCTGTTTGCTAGTATTTTGTTGAGGAATTTTGCATGCATCTATGTTTATCAGTGATATTGGCCTGTAGTTTTCTTTCTTTGTGACATCCTTGTCTGGTTTTGGTATCAAGGTGATGGTGGCCTTGTAGAATGAGTTTGGGAGTGTTCCTCCCTCTGTTATATTTGGGAAGAGTTTGAGAAGGATAGGTGTTAACTCTTCTATAAATATTTGATAGAATTTGCCTGTGAAGCCATCTGGCCCTGGGCTTTTATTTGTTGGAAGATTTTTAATCACAGTTTCAATTTCAGTGCTTGTGATTGGTCTGTTCATATTTTCTATTTCTTCCTGATTCAGTCTTGGCAGCTTGTGCATTTCTAAGAATTTGTCCATTTCTTCCAGGTTGTCCATTTTTTTGACATAGAGTTGCTTGTAGTAATCTTTCATGATCTTTTGTATTTCTGAAGTGTCAGTTGTTACTTCTCCTTTTTCATTTCTAATTCTATTGATTTGAGTCTTCTCCGATTTTTTCTTGATGAGTCTGGCTAACGGTTTATCCATTTTGTTTGTCTTCTCAAAGAACCCGCTTTTAGTTTTATTGATCTTTGCTATCGTTTCCTTAATTTCTTTTTTATTTATTTCTGATCTGATTTTTATGATTTCTTTCCTTCTGCTAACTTTGTGGTTTGTTAGTTCTTCTTTCTCTAGTTGCTTGAGGTGCAAGGTTAGGTTGTTTATTCAAGATGTTTCCTGTTTCTTAAGGTAGGATTGTATTGCTATAAACTTCCCTCTTAGAACTGCTTTTGCTGCATCCTATAGATTTTGGGTTGTCGTGTCTCCATTGTCATTTCTTTCTATGTATTTTTTGATTTCTTCTTTGATTTCTTAAGTGATCACTTCGTTATTAAGTAGTTTATTGTTTAGTCTCCATGTGTTTGTATCTTTTACAGATCTTTTCCTGTGATTGATATCTAGTCTCATGGAGTTGTGGTCGGAAAAGATACTTGACACAATTTCAATTTTCTTAAATTTACCAAGGTTTGATTTGTGACCCAGGATATGATCTATCCTGGAGAATGTTCCATAAGCACTAGAGAAAAATGTGTATTCTGTTGTTTTTGGATGGAATGTCCTATAAATATCAATTAAGTCCCTCTTGTTTAATGTATTATTTAAAGCTTGTGTTTCCTTATTTATTTTCATTTTGGATGATCTGTCCATTGTTGAAAGTGGGGTGTTAAAGTCCCCTACTATGAATGTGTTACTGTCGATTTCCCCTTTTATGGCTGTTAATATTTGCCTTATGTATTGAGGTGCTCCTACGTTGGGTGCATAAATATTTACAATTGTTATATCTTCTTCTTGGATCGATCCCTTGATCATTATGTAGTGTCCTTCTTTGTCTCTTCTAATAGTGTTTATTTTTAAGTCTATTTTTTCTGATATGAGAATTGCTATGCCAGGTTTCTTTTGGTTTCCATTTGCATGAAATAAGTTTTTCCATCCCTTTGCTGTCCGTCTGTATGTGTCTCTAAGTCTGAAGTGGGTCTCTTGTAGACAGCATATATATGGGTCTTGTTTTTGTATCCATTCAGCCAATATGTGTCTTTTGGTGGGAGCATTTAGTCCATTTACATTTAAGGTAATTATCGATATGTATGTTCCTATTCCCATTTTCTTAATTGTTTTGGGTTCGTTATTGTAGGTCTTTTCCTTCTCTTGTGTTTCTTGTCTAGAGAAGTTTCTTTAGCATTTGTTGTAAAGCTGGTTTGGTGGTGCTGAACTCTCAGCTTTTGCTTGTCTGTAAAGATTTTAATTTCTCCATCAAATCGGAATGAGATCCTTGCTGGGTAGAGTAGTCTTGGTTGCAGGTTTTTCTCCTTCATCACTTTCAGTATGTCCTGCCACTCCCTTCTGGCTTGCAGAGTTTCTGCTGAAAGATCAGCTGTTAACCTTATGGGGATTCCCTTGTGTGTTATTTGTTGTTTTCCCTTGCTGTTTTTAATATGTTTTCTTTGTATTTAATTTTTGACAGTTTGATTAATATGTGTCTTGTCTTGTTTCTCCTTGGATTTATCCTGTATGGGACTCTCTGCTTCCTGGACTTGATTAACTATTTCCTTTCCCATATTAGGGAAGTTTTCAACTATAATCTCTTCAAATATTTTCTCAGTCCCTTTCTTTTTCTCTTCTTCTTCTGGAACCCCTATAATTCGAATGTTGGTGCACTTAATGTTGTCCCAGAGGTCTCTGAGACTGTCCTCAGTTCTTTTCATTCTTTTTTCTTTATTCTGCTCTGCAGTAGTTATCTCCACTATTTTATCTTCCAGGTCACTTATCCGTTCTTCTGCCTCAGTTATTCTGCTATTGATCCCATCTAGAGTATTTTTAATTTCATTTATTGCATTGTTCATCATTGCTTGTTTCATCTTTAGTTCTAGGTCTTTGTTTAATGTTTCTTGCATTTTGTGTATTCTGTTTCCAAGATTTTGGATCATCTTTACTATCATTATTCTGAATTCTTTTTCAGGTAGACAGCCTATTTCCTCTTCATTTGTTAGGTCTGGTGGGTTTTTATCTTGCTCCTTCATCTGCTGTGTGTTTTTCTGTCTTCTCAGTTTGCTTATCTTACTGTGTTTGGGGTCTACTTTTTGCAGGCTGCAGGTTCATAGTTCCCATTGTTTTTGGTGTCTGTCCCCAGTGGCTAAGGTTGATTCAGTGGGTTGTGTAGGCTTCCTGGTGGAGGGGACTAGTGCCTGTGTTGTGGTGGATGAGGCTGGATCTTGTCTCTCTAGTGGGCAGGTCCACGTCTGGTGGTGTGTTTTGGGGTGTCTGTGGACTCATTATGATTTTGGGCAGCCTCTCAGCTAATTGGTGGTGTTGTGTTCCTGTCTTAGCTAGTTGTTTGGCATAGGATGTCCAGCACTGTAGCTTGCTGGTCGTTGAGTGAAGCTGGGTACTGGTGTTGAGATGGTGATCTCTGGAAGATTTTCGCCATTTGGTTTTATGTGGAGCTGGGAGATCTCTTGTGGACCAGTGTCCTGAAGTTGGCTCTCCCACCTCAGAGGCACAGCATTAACTCCTGGCTGCAGCACCAAGAGCCTTTCATCCACATGGCTCAGAAGAAAAGGAGAAAAAGTAGAAAGAAAGAAATAGTAGAAGTAGAAAGAAAGAAAGAAAGAAAGGAGAGAGGGAGGGAGGGAGGAAGGAAGCAAGGGGAGAGGAAGGAAGGAAAAAAAGAAAGAAAGAAGATAAAGTGAAATAAAATAAAGATAAAATATAATAAAGTTATTAAAATAAAAAAAATTTTTATTTAGAGAAAAAAAAACAAAAAACGAAAAAAAGGACATATAGAACCCTGGGACAAATGGTGGAAGCAAAGCTATACATACAAAATCTCACACAGAAGCATACACATACACACTCACAAAAAGAGGAAAAGGGGAAAAATATCATAAATCTTGCTCTCAATGTCCACCTCCTCAATTTGGGATGATTTGTTGTCTAAAGGAGGGAAGGAAGGAAAGAAAGAAAGAAGATAAAGTAAAATAAAATAAAGAGTAATTATTAAGAAAAAATTAAGAAAACAAAAACAAAACAAAAAAAACAGACGGATAGAACCCTCAGTCAAATGGTGGACACAAATGTATACAGACAAAATCTCACACAGAAGCATACACATACACACTCACAAAAAGAGGAAAAGAGGAAAAAGTCATAAATCTTGCTCTCAAAGTGCACCTCCTTAATTTGGGATGATTCATTGTCTATTCATGTATTCCACAGATGCAGGGTACATCAAGTTGATTGTGGAGCTTTAATCCACAGCTTCTGAGGCTGCTGGGAGAGATTTCCCTTTCTCTTCTTTGTTCTCACAGATCCCAGGGGCTCAGCTTTGGATTTGTCCCCGCCTCTGCGTGTAAGTCGCTGGACGGCGTCTGTTCTTCACTCAGACAGGACGGGGTTAAAGGAGCCGGTGATTCGGGGGCTCTGGCTCACTCAGGTCGGGTGTAGGGAGGGGCACGGGGCGAGCCTGCGCGGCAGAGGCCCACGTGACGTTGCACCAGCCTGAGGCGCGCCATGTGTTCTCCCGGGGGAGTTGTCCCTGGATCACGGGATCCTGGCAGTGGTGGGCTGCACAGGCTCCCCGGAAGCGGGGTGTGGACAGTGACCTGTGCTCGCACACAGGCTTCTTGGTGGCAGCAGCAGCAGCCTTAGCGTCTCTGGAGCTCCTTTAAGCAGCGTTCTTAATTCCCTCTCCTCGCGCACCAGGAAACAAAGAGGGAAGAAAAAGTCTCTTGCCTCTTCGGCAGGTCCAGACTTTTCCCGGACTCCCTCCCAGCTAGCTGTGGTGCACTAACCTCCTGCAGGCTGCATTCATGCCTCCAACCCCAGTCCTCTCCCTGCGCTCCGAACGAAGCCTGAGCCTCAGCTCCCAGCCCCGCCCGCCCCGGTGGGTTAGCAGACAAACCTCTCAGGCTGGTGAGTGCTGGTCGGCACCGATCCTCTGTACGGGAATCTCTCCGCTTTGCCCCCTGCACCCCTGTTGCTGTGCTCTCTTCCGCGGCTCCGAAGCTTCCCCCTCCGCTATCCGCAAAGGGGCTTCCTAGTGTGTGGAAACCTTTCCTCCTTCACAGCTCCCTCCCACTGGGGCAGGTCCCGTCCCTATCCTTTTGTCTCTGTTTATTCTTTTTTCTTTTTCCCTACCCAGTTACGTGGGGGGGGTTCTTGCCTTTTGGGAGGTCTGAGGTCTTCTGCCAGCGTTCAGTAGGTGTTCTGTAGGAATTGTTCCACGTGTAGATGTATTTCTGGTGTATCTGTGGGGAGGAAGGTGATCTCCGCGTCTTACTCTTCCACCATCTTCCCGGAAGTCTCCCATCTATCATCTTTATTCTCTGAATTATCATTCAAAAGGGTTGTAACATCTTACTTTTTTCCTCAAGAAATGAGTCAAATAATATCTTTGAGACATGTTCATATATCTATATGACATTCATAATTATACCCTCTTTTCAAAAGTATCAGTGAAGGGGCTTCCCTGGTGACGCAGTGGCTGAGAGTCCGCCTGCCAATGCAGGGAACTTGGGTTCGTGCCCCCGTCTGGGACGATCCCACATGCCGCGGAGCATCTAGGCCCGTGAGCCATGGCCGCTGAGCCTGCGCATCCGGAGCCTGTGCTACACAACGGGAGAGACCACAACAGTGAGATACCTGTGTAATGCAAAAAAAAAAAAAAATCAGTGAAGAGTATGCTATCCACAACTTTTTATCCACGTTGATAAGAACAAGAACCAATCCATCAGTTCTTTTCTTTTTTAATACATCTTTATTGGAGTATAATTGCTTCACAATGCTGTGTTAGTTTCTGTTGTATAACAAAGTGAATCAGCCATATGCATACATATATCTCCATATCCCCTCCCTCTTGAGCCTCCCTCCCACCCTCCCTCCTTATCCCACCCCTCTATGTTGTTGCAAAGCACCAAGCTGATTCTCTGTGCTATGCTGCTTCTTCCCACTAGCTATCTATTTTACATTTGGTAGAGTATATAAGTTGATGCTACTCTCAGTTTTCCCCCGCTTCCCCCTCCCCACCGTGTCCTCAAGTCCATTGTCTATGTCTATGTCTTTATTCCTGCCCTTCCACTAGGTTCATAAAAAGAAACAAAATTGAGTTATTTGTGGTGAGGTTGAGGGACCTAGAGTCTGTCATACAGAGTGAAGTTAAGTCAGAAAGAGAAAAACAAATGCCATCAGTTCTTCTAATATTGCTTTCCACAGGTATCATGTACTCAGAGAGTATAGTTGAAATTAATCAACCATGCTAGAGCTTGCCTTTTAAAAGCGTATTGAGTGTTACAAATTTTAAGACTTTAGTAAACAGTTTCTGGGGAGCAAGGCTAGTCTAGTGATTTTCTCCACTATATTGGACAACAAGGTGCATGACTGTTTTCAGAACAGGAGGATTATTGTTAAGGTACTGTATGAAATCTAAAGTGGGCCTTCTGACATTTGTCTCTGTTTCCTGCTCTGGAAGAGAAAAGCTCTAACACGTGCTTTGATCTGGGTTTCCCAAGAGTAACTGATGCAGCTGTGATTCCATGTTGTTTAGCCTTTCATGGGCACATTTGGTGCACATTTTATGGGCCTAGTTCTTGAATTTGGTGATGAGGGAGATATGACATGTTGCTTACTTCAGTGACCCAGTGTGGGGACAGACACATAAACCTATTATGATATTAATAATTGAGGAAGGTACAAACTACACAGAAACTATTAAATAAGCAAGGCTGTCAGGAAATTATAACAGAAAACTTGATATTTAAATATGGTCATAATTTTTTCTCTGGAATAGAATATTTAATCTTTTAATTATAAAATTAGTATGTAAATACATTCTAGTTTTAAAAATGTCAAACATTGAAGCAAGGTCTTTAAAGACAAATTGGGGCGGTAAACAAATCCATGAATAGGAGATGGGTCTAGAGGGAGGAGGACATGCCAGGGAGTGGAAACGTACATGCAAAACAGAGATGTAGACAGCATGAGATATTTGGGGAATATGAGTTAGTAGTTTGATGTCCCTGGGACATAGAATATTGTGGGGAGTGATTGGAGATTGCAAAGAAGGTTGAGTCAAGGTTGTAAAGAGATTTGTATACTATGTTTAGATGTTTAGCTTTCTCTCTCTTAGGCAGAATAATAACTTGATTGGATCTGTATTAGAAAGATCATTTTGGGAATAGTCTTTAGTAGGGAGGATCTGAAGGCCAGGAGTCTCAAGGAATTTTATCTGCATAGTTTATTTTAAATCTCACGAATGTGCAAGTCTTGTTATTTTCCTTTCCTTAAAATTTTTTTTCAAGGTAATATTGGTTTATAACATTATATAAGTTTCATGTGTACAGCATTGTATTTTGACTTCTGTATATAGTACATTGGGCTTACCATCAAAAGTTTAGTTTCCACTTGTCACCATAGAGTTATCCCCCTTTACCCATTTAGACTTTCCCCTCTGGTAACTGTTCCTCTGTTCTCTGTATCTATGTGTTTCTTTTACTTTGGTTTCTTTGTCTATTTGTTTTTCTATTCCACATATGAGCAAAGTCATATGGCAATTGCCCCATCTGACTTATTTCACTTAGCATAATACCCTCAAGGTCCATCCATGTTGTTGCAAATGGCAAGGTTTCATCATTTTATATGGCTGAGTGGTATATCTTTATATATATGCATGTATATATATAAACACACCTTCTTTATCCATTCACCAATTGATAGGCACTTAGGTTGTTTCCATGTCTTGGCTATTGTAAATAATTCTTCAGTGAACATCGGGTGCATATACATATCTGAATTAGTGTTTTCGTGTTCTTCAGGTAAATATCCCAAAGTGGAATAGCTGGATCACATGGTAATTATATTTTTAATATTTTGAGAAATCTTCATCCTGTTTTCCATAGTGGTTACACCAATTTACCTTCCCACCAACAGTGCACGAGATTTCCCTTTTATATCATCTTCTTCAGCACTTGTTATTTCTTGCCCTTTTGATAATAGCCATTCTAATGGTTATGAGGTGATATCTCATTATGGTTTTGATTTTCATTTCCCAATAATTAGTGATGTTGAACATTTTTTGATGTTTCTGTTTGCCATCTGTTTGTCTTCTTTGGAAAAATGTCTATTCAGAACTTCTGCACATTTTTAAATCAGGTTTTTTTTTTTTTTTTTTTTCGGTACACGGACCTCTCACTGTTGTGGGCTCTCTCGTTGCGGAGCACAGGCTCCGGATGCGCAGGCTCAGCGGCCATGGCTCACGTTCCCAGCCACTCCGCAGCATGTGGGATCCTTCCGGACTGGGTCACGAACCTGCGTCCCCTGCATCGGCAGGCGGACTCTCAACCACTGCACCACCAGGGAAGCCTGTTGTTTTTTTTCATTGAGTTGTATGAGTTCTTTATGTATTTTGGATATTAACCCCTTATGGGATATGATTTGCAAATATTTTCTACCATTTCTACCTTTTCTTTTGTTCATGGTTTCCTTTGATGTGCAGGAACTTTTTAGTTAGATGCAGTGCCATATGTTTATTTTTGCCTTTGTTTCCCTTACCTGAGGAGACAGATTCAGAAAGATATTGCTAAGACTGATGTCAAAGAGACTATTGCTGTGTCTTCTTCTAGAGGTATTATGGTTTCACACCTTATATTCAAGTGTTCAACCTATTCTGAGTTGATTTTTGTGTATGGTGTAAGATAGAGGTATAGTTTATTTTCTTTTCTTTTTTTTTTGCATGTGGCTGTCCAGTTTCCCCAACATCATTTATTGAAGAGATTATCCTTTCTCCATTGTAGGTTCTTTACTACTTTGTCATAAATTAATTATCCATGTGTATGTGGGTTTGTTTCAGGGATATCAGTCTCATTCCATTGATCTGTGCATCTGTTTATCTAACAATACCATGTTGTCTTGATTAATACAGCTTTGCAGTATACTTTGAAATCAGGGAGTATGATACCTTCAACTATGTTCTTTTTCTTCAGAATTACTTTGGCTACATGGGATCTTTTGTGGTTCCATATAAATTTTGGAAATGTTTTATCTCTGTGAAAATGGTTCTAGGAATTTTGATAAGGATTGCTTTGAATCTGCAGATTGCTTTAGGTAATAAGGACATTTTAACAATGTTATTTCTTCCAATCCATGAGCTTAGAAAATTTTTCCATTTCTTTGTGTCATCTTCAGCTTTTTTCAACAATGTCTTATAGTTTTCAGTGTACAGGTCTTTCACCTCATTGGTTAAATTTATTCCTAGGTAATTTTTTCTTTTTGTTGAGATTGTAAATGGCATTATTTTCTTAATTTCTCTTGCATCTAGTTCATTATTAGTACATAGAAATGCAACAGCTTTTTGTATATTGATTTTGTATCCTGCAACTTTAATGTATTCATTTATTATTTCTAATAGTTTTTGGTGGAGTCTTTAGGCTTTTACATATATAAAAATCATGTCATCTGCAAATGACACTTTTACTTTTCTGTTTCCAATTGGAATGCATTTTATTTCTTTTTATTGCCTAATTGCTCTGGCTAGGACTTCCAATAATGTGTTGAATAAGCATGGTAAAAGTGGGCATTCTTGTCTTGTTCCTGATCTCAGAGGGATAGCTTTCAGTTTTTCAGCATTGAGTGAGATGTTAGCTGTGGGTTTGTTACAGATGTTGTTTATTAGGTTGAGGTAAGTTCCAACTACACCCACTTTATTGAGAGTCTTTATCATAAATTGGTGTTGAATTTTGTTGAATGTTTTTTCTACATCTATTGAGATGATCATATGATTTGTGTCCTTTGTTTTATTAATGTGGTGTATCACATTGATTGATTTATGAATGTTGAACCATCCTTGCATCCCTGGAATAAATTCCACTTAATCATGCTGCATGATACTTTTAATGTATTATTGTATTTGGTTTGCTAATATTTTGTTGAGGGTTTTTGCATCTGTGTTCATCAGATATATTGTCTTGTAATTTTCATTTTTCTGTTTCATTTTTCTGTTTCTGTTGTCCTTCTCTGGTTTTGGTATCAGATTAATGTTGGCCTCATGAAATGAGTTAGAAAGTGTTCCCTCCTCTTCAATTTTATTTTTATTTGAAGAATTTGGGAAAGATATGTATTAAATATACTTTGAATGTTTGTTAGACTTGTCCTGGACTTTTTCTTCTGGGGATTTTTTTAAACAGGTTTATTGGAGTATAATTGCTTTACAATTGTGTTTTAGTTTCTGCTGTATAACAAAGTGAATCAGTTATATGTATACATATATCACCATATCCCCGCCCTCTTGCCTCTCCTTCCAACCCTCCCTTTCCCACCTCTTCAGGTGGTCACACAGCACCTAGCTGATCTCCCTGTGTGATGCAGCTGCTTCCCACTAGCTATCTATTTTACATTTGGTAGTGTATATATGTCAATACTACTCTCTCACTTTGTCCCAGCTTACTCTTCCCCCTCTCCGTTTCCTCAAGACCATTCCCTAGGTCTGAGTCTTTATTCCTGGCCTGCCACTAGGTTCGTCAAAAACTTTTTTTTTTTTTTAGATTCCATATATATGTGTTAGCATACAGTATTTGTTTTTCTCTTTCTGACTTACTTCACTCTGTATGACAGATTCTATGTCCATCCACTTCACTACAAATAGTTCGATTATGTTTCTTTTTATGACTAATATTCCATTGTATATATGTGCCACATCTTCTTCATTCATTCATGTGTCAATGGACACTTAGTTTGCTTCCATGTGCTGGCTATTGTAAATAGTGCTACACTGAACATTGTGGCACATGATCCTTTTTTTTTTTTTTTTTTGCAGTACACAGCCTCACTGTTGTGGCCTCTCCCATTGCAGAGCACAGGTTCCAGATGCGCAGGCTCAGTGGCCATGGCTCATGGGCCCAGCCGCTCCATGGCATGTGGGATCTTCCCAGACTGGAGCACAAACCTGTGCCCCCTGCATTGGCAGGCGGACTCTCAACCACTGCGCCACCAGGGAAGACCACGTGATCCTTTTTGAATTATGGTTTTCTGAGGGTATATGCCCAGTAGTTGGATTGCTGGGTTATATGGCAGTTATTTTTTTGGTTTTTTAAGGAACTTCCATACTGTTCTCCATAATGGCTTTATCAATTTACATTCCCACCAACAGTGTAAGAGGGTTCCCTTTTCTCCACACCCTCTCCAGCATTTATTGTTTGTAGATTTTTGATGATGGACATTCTGACCAGTGTGAGGTGATACCTCATTGTAGTTTTGATTTGCATTTCTCTAATGATTAGTGATGTTAAGCATCCTTTCATGTGTTTGTTGGCAATCTGTATATCTTCTTTGGAGAAATGTCTATTTAGGTCCTCTGCCCATTTTTGGATTGGGTTTTGTTTTTTTGATATTTAGCTGCATGAGGAGGTTGTATATTTTGGAGATTAATCCTTTGTCAGTTGTTTTGTTTGCAAATATTAACTCTCATTCTGAGGGTTGTCTTTTCATCTTGTTTATGGTTTCCTTTCCTGTGCAAAACTTTTTAAGTTTCATTAGGTTCCATTTGTTTATTTTGTTTTTTTATTTCCATATCCCTAGGAGGTGGGTCAAAAAGGATCTTGCTGTGATTTAGGTCAAAAATGTTCTGCCTATGTTTTCCCCTAAGAGTTTTATAGTGTCTGGCTTTACATTTACTTCTTTAATCCATTTGGGTTTATTTTTATGTATAGTGTTAGGGACTTTCTAATTTCACTCTTTTACAGGTAACTGTCCAGTTCTCCTAGCACCAATTTTTGAAGAAGCTGTATTTTATCCATTGTATATTCTTACCTCCTTTATCAAAGATAAGGTGACCATAAGGGAGTGGGTCTATCTCTGGGCTTTCTATCCTGTTCCACTTATCTCTATTTCTATTTTTGTTTCAGTACCATACTCTCTTGATTACTGTAGCTCTGTAGTATAGTCTGAAGTCAGGGAGTCTGATTCCTCCAGCTCTGTTTTTCTTTCTCAAGATTGCTTTGGCTATTTGGGGTCTTTTGTATTTCCATACAAAGTGTGAATTTTTTTTGTTACAGTTCTCTGAAAAATGCCGTTGGTAGCTTGAGAGAGATTGCATTGAATCTGCAGATTGCTTTGGGTAGTATAGTAATTTTCACAATGTTGATTCTTCCAATCTAAGTACATGGTATATCACTAAGTACATGGTATATCACTCCATCTGTCTGTATCATCTTTAATTTCTTTCATAAGAGGCTTATAGTTTTCTGCATACAGGTCTTTTGTTTCCTTAGGTAGGTTTATTCCTAGGTATCTTATTCTTTTTCTTGCAGTGGTAATTGGGAATGTTTCCTTAATTTTTTTTTTCAGATTTTTCATCATTAGCGTATAGGAATACAAGAGATTTCAGTGCATTAATTTTGTATCCTGCTACTTTACCAAATTCATTGATTAGCTCTAGTAGTTTTCTGGTAGCATATTTAGGGTTCTCTATGTATACTATCATGTCATCAGAAGCAAACAGTGACAGTTTTACTTCTTCTTTTCTGATTTAGATTCCTTCCATTTCTTTTTCTTCTCTGATTTCTATGCCTTGAACTTCCAAATCTCTGTTGAATAATAGGGGTGAGAGTGGACAGCCTTGTCTTTTTCCTGATCTTAGAGGAAATGTTTTCAGTTTTTCTCCATTGAGAATGATGTTGGCTGTGGATTTGTAATATATGACATCTATTTTATTGAGGTAAGTTGCCTACATTCTCGAGAGTTTTTATCATAAATGGGTTTTGACTTTTGAGAAAAACTTTTTCTACATCTATTGGGATGATAATATGGTTTTTATTCTTCAATTGTTTAATACGGTGTATCACATTGACTGATTTACGTATACTGAAGAATCCTTGCATTCCTGGGATCAACCCCACTTGATCATGGTGTATGATCCTTTTAATGTGCTGTTGGATTCTGTTTGCTAGTATTTTGTTGAGGATTTTTGCATCTCTGTTCATCAGTGATATTGGCCTGCAGTTTTCTTTCTTTGTGACTTCTCTGTCTGCTTTTGGTATCAGGGTGCTGGTGGCTTCCTAGAAGGAGTTTGGGAGTGTTCCTCCCTCTGCTATATTTTAGAAGAGTTTGAGAAGGATAGGTGTTCTTCTCTAAATGTTTGATAGAATTTGCTTGTGAAATCATCTTTTTCTGAGCTTTTGTTTGTTAGAAGATTTTTAATCACAGTTTCAATTATAGTACTTGTGATTGGTCTGTTCATATTTTCTATATCTTCCTCATTCAGTCTCAGAAGGTTGTGCTTTTAAAGAATTTGTCCATTTCTTCCAGGTTGTCCATTTTAATGGCATATAGTTGCTTGTAGTAATCTCTCATGATCCCTTGTATTTCTGCAGTGGCAGTTGTTACTTCTCCTTTTTCATTTCTAATTCTGTTGATTTGAGTCTTCTCTCTTGTTTTCTTGATGAGTCTGGCTAGTGGTTTATCAATTTTGTTTATCTTCTCAAAGAAACAGCTTTTAGTTTTATTGATCTTTGCTATTGTTTCCTCCATTTCTTTTTCATTTATTTCTGCTCTGATCTTTATGAGTTCTTTCCTTCTGATAACTTTGGGTTTTTTTGTTCTTTCTCTAATTGCTTATAATGTTAGGTTGTTTATTTGAGAAATTACTTGTTTCTTGAGATAGGATTTTATTGCTATAAACTTCCCTCTTAGAACTGCTTTTGCTGCATCCCATAGGGTTTGGGTCGTCATGTATTCATTGTCATTTGTTTCTAGGTATTTTTTGGTTTCCTCTTTGATTTCTTCAGTGATGTCTTGGTTATTTAGTAGCATAATGTTTAACCTCCATATGTTTGTATTTTTTACAGCTTTTTTCCTGTAATTGATATCTAGCCTCATAGCATTGTGGTCAACTTGATACAATTTCAATTTTCTTTAATTTACCAAGGCTTGATTTGTGACACAAGGTATGATCTATCCTGGAGAATATTCCATGAGCACTTGAGAAGAAAGTATATTGTGTTATTTTTGGATGGAATGTCCTATAAATATCAATTAAGTCCATCTAGTTTAATATGTCATTTAAAGCTTGTGTTTCTTTATTTATTTTCATTTTGGATGAACTGTCCATTGGTGAAAGTGGGGTGTTAAAGTCCCCTACTATTATCGTGTTACAGTTGATTTCCCATTTTATGGCTGTTAGCATTTGTCTTACGTATTGAGGTACTCCTATTTTGGGTGCATATATATTTACAATTGTTTTATCTTCTTCTTGGATTCATCCCTTGATCATTATGTGGTGTCCTGCCTTGCCTCTTTTAATAGTCTTTATTTTAAAGTCTATTTTATTTATTTAAAGTGAAGTCCCTTCACTTTCAGTCTGTATGTTTCCCTAGGTTTGAAGTGGGTCTCTTGTAGACAGTATATATATGGGTCTTGTTCTTGTATCCATTTAGCCAGTCTATGTCTTTTGGTTGGAGAACTTTATCCTTTTACATTTAAGGTAATTATTGATATGTATGTTCCTAGTACCAGTTCCTTAATTGTTTTGGGTTTGTTTTTGTAGGTCTTTTCTTTCTCTTGTGTTTCTTGCCTAGAGAATTTCCTTTAACATTTGTTGTAAAGCTGGTTTGGTGGTGCTAAATTCTCTTAACTTTTGCTTTTGTGTAAAAGTTTTAATTTCTCCATAGAATCTGAATGAGATCCTTGCTGGCTAGAATAATCTTGGTTGTAGGTTTTCCCCTTTCATCACTTTAAATATGTCCTGCCACTCCCTTCTGGCCTGCAGAATTTTTGCTGAAAGGTCAGCTGTTAACCTTCTGGGGATTCCCTATGTTATTTGTTGTTATTTTTATGTTATTTGTTTCTTGTCCCTTGCTGTTTTTTATATTTTTTCTTTGTATTTAGTTCTTAAATAATATGTATCTTGGCATGTTCTCCTTGAATTTATCCTCCTTGGGACTCTCTGAGCTTCCTGGACTGGATTGACTATTTCCTTTCCCATGTTAGGGAAGTTTTCAAGGTTAATATCTTCATATACATTCTCAGTCCCTTTTTTCTTTCTCTTCTTCTTCTGGGACCCCGATAATTCTAATGTTGGTATATTTAATGTTGTCCCAGATGTCTCTGAAACTGTCCTCAATTCTTTTCATTCTTTTTTCTTTATTCTGCTCTGCAGTAATTATTTGCCCTATTTTATCTTCCAGGTCACTTATCCATTCTTCTGCCTCAGTTATTCTGCTTTGATTCCTTCTAGAGAATTTTTAATTTCATTTATTGTGTTGTTCATCATGGTTTGCTTCCTCTTTATTTCTTCTAGGTGCTTGTTAAACATTTCTTGTATTTTCTCCATTCTATTTCCAAGATTTTGGATCATCTTTACTCTGATTGCTCTGAATTCTTTTTCAGGTAGACTACCTGTTTCCTCTTTATTTGTTTGGTCTGGTGGGTTTTTACCTTGCTCCTTCATCTGCTTCATATTTCTCTGTCTTCTCATTTTGTTTAACTTACTGTGCTTGGGGTCTCCTTTTGGAAAGCTGCAGGTTCATAGTTCCCATTGTTTTTGGTGTCTGTTCCCAGTGGGTGAGATTGGTTCAGGCTTGTGTAGGCTTCCTGGTGGAAGGGACTATTGCCTGTGTTCTGGTGGATTGGGCTGGATCTTTCCTTTCTGGTGGGCAGGGCCACATCCAGTGGTGTGTTTTAGGTGTCTGTGAATTTAGGATGATTTTTGGCCACCTCCCTGCTAATGGGTGTGGTTATGTTCCTGTCTTGCTAGTTGTTTGGCATGGGGTATCCAGTGCTGGAGTCTGCTGGCCGTTGGGTGGAGTTGGGTCTTAGCATTGAGATGGAGCTCTCTGGGGGACTTCTCGCCGATTGATATTATGTGGGGCTGAGGGGTCTCTGGTGGTGCAATGTCCTGAACTTACCTCTCCCACCTCAAAGCCTCAGGCCTGGCACCAGACCAGAACATGAAGACCCTGTCAACCACAAGGGTGGAAATACCTTTGCTCTTGATTCCTGTATGTTCCTTGCCTGTGAACAGAAGAGACTTGTGACCTGCAGCTTTTAAGACGTGTTGTTCTCTGCACCTTCCCGCCAGAATCTTAAAAGTTTATGTAGAGGCTTTAACTGGGTTTCAGTCACGTATTCAGTGTTGATGGTCTGAACACTCCCTTACTCTCTTCTTTTTTTTTTTTGGGAGGGGGAGATTTTGATTGATGTTTTAATCTCCTCATGAGTGATTGGTCTATTTAGACTTTCTATTTCTTCATGATTCAGTCTTGGAAGGTTGTATGATTCTATGTTTTATACATTTCCTCCTAAGTTGTCCAATTTGTGGACATATAGCTTTTCATAGTATTCTCTTTTAATCCTTTGTGTTTCTGTGTATTTATTTGAGCCTTATCCCTCTTATACTTAGGGAGTCTAGCTAAAGGTTTGGGTTTGTCAATTTTTTTTTTTTTTTGTGGTGCATGGGCCTCCCATTGCTGCAGCTCCCCCCCCGTTGCGGAGCACAGCCTCTGGATGCACAGGCCCAGTGGCCATGGCTAATGGGCCCAGCTGCTCCATGGCACGTGGGATCCTCCTGGACCAGGGCACGAACCCGCGCCGCCTGAATCGGCAGGCGGACTCTCAACCACTGCACCACCAGGAAAGCCCTGTGTTTGTCTGTTTTGATTACCTTTTCAAAGATCAGCTCTTAGTTTCATTGATCTTTTGTACTGTTGTTCTAGTATCTATTTCAGTTATTTCTTCTGTGATGTTTATTACTTCCTTCTTCCTACTGACTTTGCACTTCATTTGTTCTTCTTTTCCTAGTTCCTTTAGGCATAAGGTTAAATTGTTTATTTGAGATTTTTCTTGTTTTTTATAGGTTGTATTTGCTATCAACTTCCCTTTTAGTACTACTTTTGCTGCATCCCATAGGTTTTGGTACGTCATATTTTCATTTATATTTGTCTTCAGATATTTTTTGGCTTTTCCTTTGATTTATTCATTAACCCAATAGTTGTTCAGTACCATGTTGTTTAGTCTTACATGTCTGTGATATTTCCAACTTTCTTTTTGTAGTTGATTTCTAATTTCATACCATCATGGTCAGAAAAGGTGATTGATATAATTTGAATCTTCTTAAACTTCCTGAGACTTTTTTTGTGTCCCAGCACACAGTCTGCCCTTGAGAATGTTTCATGTGTGCTTGAGAAGAATGTCTATTCTGCTGCGTTTTGATGGACTTTTCTGTATAAATTTCTTAAGTCCATCGGTATAATGTTTCCTTTAAGGCTGCTGTTATCCTGTTGACTTTCTGTCTGGATGATTTATCCATTGATGGAAGTGGGATGTTAGAGTCTTCTATTATTATAATGTTGCTGTCCATTTCTCCCTTTAGGTCTGCTGATAACTGCTTAATATGTTTTGGTGCTCCAATGTTGGGTTCATTTATATTAATAGCTGTTATGTCTTTGATGAATTGTCCCTTTTATCATTAATACTGTTCATCTTTGTCTCTTGTAACTGTTTTGCTTGCTGTCTATATTGTCTGATATAAGTATGGCTATACCAGCTTTCTTTGCGTGCCATTTGCTTGGAGTATTATCTTCCATCCCTTAACTTTTGGCTTATTTTTACCTTTAGAGCTGAGATGAGTCTCTTGCAGGCAGCATGTAGTTGGTCCTTTTTTTTTTTTTAATCCATCCAGCCACTCTGTGTCTTTTGATTGATAAATTTAATCCATTTACACTTAGGGTGATTATTGACAAATGAGAACTCAGTATTGCCATTTAATGTTTTGTTTTCTGGTTGCTCTATATCTCAATTGTTTCTTTTTTCCCTTGTTTCTGTCTGCCATTTTAGTTTGGTAGTTTTCTATGAAGTTTTTCTGTTTCCTTTTAAAAAAAATTTGTGTCTGTTCTAGATTTATATTTTGTTGTTACCATGAAGTTTGTATCAAACATCTCATAGACAAAATAATACTTTTTCTGCTGAAAGCATCTTACCTTCACTTGGCTATATGGGTCCCAAAATTTTCGTCTTCCCTTTTATGTTTTTGTTGTCTGAAATTATCCCTTTTGATATTATTAATTCATTACTAAATTGAAATATCTATAGTTATTGTTACTGCCTTTTCCCCTTCAACCTTTATGCTGTAATTGCATAACAACCAATTCTGATATAGAGTTGCAATTTTATGATTTCGCCTATTTGTCACCTTACTCAAAACTTTGTGCAATTTTGCCTTTTTGTTTTAGGTAGAAAACCTCCTTTCAACATTTCTTGTAAGGCATATCGAGTGGTATGAACTCCCTCAGCTTTTGTCTGGGAAAGCCTTTATTTTCCTTTCATATCTGAATGATAACTCTGCTGAGTACAGTATTTTTGGCTGACAGTTTTTATCTCTCAATATTTTGAGAATGCCATTCCACTCTCTCCTGGCCTGTAGAGTCTCCTGAGAATTCTGTTTTTAGCCTAATGGAGGTTCCTTTGTAGGTTACTGTACATTTTTCCTGGTTAATTTAAAAGTTTTTTCAATGACTTTTTAAAAAAATTTATTTTTTGCTGCATTGGGTCTTAGTTGCTGCACACAGGATTTTCTCTAGTTGCGGTGCGTGGGAGCTACTGTTATTTGTGGCTCGTGGGTTCCAGAGCACAGGCCCTGCAGCCACGGAACACGGGCTCAGTTGCTCTGCCACATGTGGGATCCTCCTGGAACAGGGCACGAAACCACGTCCCCTGCACTGGCAGGTGAACTCTCAACCACTGCACCACCAGGGAAGCCCTTTTTCATTGACTTTTGACAGTTTTAATATAATGTGTCTTGCAGAAGATCTTTTCATGTTGAGATAATTGTGTTCTTTAGCTTCATGGACTTTTACATTCCATTCCTTCCCCAGGCTTGGGAAATGCTCAGCTCTTATTTCTTTACAGAAACTCTCTGCTCCCTTCTCTTTCTCTTCTCCTTCTGGGATACACATTGTCCTATGTTGCCCTTCCTAAATGAGTCAAATATTTCTTGTAGAATTTCTTTATTTTCTAAAGATCTTAATTCTCTCTCCTCTGCTACCTGTATTATTTCTAGATTTCTATCTTCTCTTTTTCTAATTCTCTCTTCCATATATTCTGCTCTATTTCCAGTGCTTTCTAATGCATTATTTATCTTGATTATTGAGTTCTTCAGCTCCAGAATTTTTGTTTGGTTCCTTTTTCGAGCTTTAATGTCTTTGGTAAAGTATTACTTTTATTCATTAATTTTATTCCTGAGCTCATTGAACTTCCTTTCTGAGTTTTCTTGTAGCTCCTGAATTTCTTCATGACAGCTATTTTGAATCCTTTATCAGTTAGACCACAATATTCCATGACTTTAAGTTTGGTTTCTGGGGGAAAAAAAAGGTGTTTTTTTTCATGGAACCTGATGAGTTGTTCCACTGCCAGTGCATCTGAAGTAGCAAATACGTTTCTTCTTTAGGTAAAACATCTTTTTTCATTTGATTGTTAACAATTCAACAGGTTAGTAATTGAAGTCTTTCTTTTATTTTTCAGTAGATGGCATCACATAACACAAGCTTTGATTTCTCTTACCTGAGCTGCTTCTGGCTATATATGGGAATCAGCCATTTTCACTTTTCACTGTCTCTACCAGTGGTGCTGCCTGGTGTCCTTGCCCCTGCTTATGCCTCTGGGGTCATTGGTAACTTCCTGTTGCTTTTCTATCACTGGTGTCACCTCCTGGGGTACTGGAATGGCGAGGGTCTATGCTGCATTCAAGGTTGCCTGGGTCATGCCCTCCACTGCCTTGGCTGAGAGGGTGGGAGAATAAGCTGATGTTGAAACTGTCTCTTCTGCAGGTAAGGTTGTTGATTTTGTAGGTGTCTCTGCTGCAGCCATCAGTGGTTGGATTCATGGGTGTCTCTGTGGCTAGAGGGACAGGCTCACAGTTTGCCACTGTTGCCCACAGTCTGTGGGATCTGCTGTGTCCGGGAGACCAGAGTTGTGTGTGCAGCCTCCCCTGCTGTGGCAGAGCAGGGATCTGACCTCATACCTGTAAGCCCAGGTGTTTTTTTCTAGTCTTTGCTGCCATTCCAGTGTAGAAGTTATTAGCCACTAGGTAAGAACTGTGGAAGGCATCGAAGACAGTGCAGTGAGCATAAAACAACCAGGGATCAGTTAAGAACACACAGTTATTGACTAGGGTGGGAAAGCAGTTCAGAGAGTTTGGGGACTAGAAATGAAAAACTTGCCTTCTCTTTCCATATCTGATCTTAACTGGGTGGGTGATTGTGGCAAGCCACTGAAGCATTTTGTCATTCCATCTCCTTCTCTGTAGAGTGAAGAGGTTGGTCTAACTAGTTTCTAAGGTCCTTCCTAACCTTAAAAGTCTTCATAAATAGTGCTGTGGGATGGTACATTTGGAGAGATTGTTACAGAGCATGTGAGGCTCTTCATCATTTCCATTTCAATTTAAGATGTGATGAATGTAATTTCTCTGTTTCTTTGGCATTAAATATGTGCTTTTAATAGAGGCAATAACATCACTACATTGTAGTTGCTTACAGGGGTGATATTAAAAGTATTTAATAAACACTTTGGCATAGGCACTAACATAATATGAGCAACAGAGTTTTAGGCAGGTAGAAAGGTCATCTGGTTCACGCTAGCCAAGTATCAGTTCTGATTGCTTGCATGTCTGACTCTCCTCTAGACTGTGAGTGAGTCAAGGTTAAGAACTGTTTCTTGCTAATTTTGGATCCCAAGTCCTAATGCTTACCTCAGAGTAGGTGCCCAATCTATATTTTTTAGATAAATTTTCAGTGTGTCTTTAGTGTTTCATAGACTCATGTGCTCGGTGATTGTAGCCATATTGCATGAGCTTGTAATGAAAGAAAAGGAAGCCCAAATAGTCCTGCTTTTGGAAGAAAGCTGCCAATCCTGTGGGCAAGAGTCACAGAACTACCTAAGATACTGGGCAGTCATTAATTTCCAATCATTTTTATTCCTTTCTTATAGAGTCAATTATATCATAAAACATGAACTACTTAAATTTCATCTTTTTTCATCAAAAAAAGTATTTCAAGGGCAGGAAAAGTCATACTTCTTCAAACTTACTTTAAAAGCTGTGGCATTTTCCAGTTACAATAAAAAAATGCCAATATAGGTTTAAGTCTTATCAGCATCTCAGGGCTCTCCTTTCTTAATCTCTTCCTGACAGTTTGTCCCTTCCCTTATTATCTAATCATGTTACATTGTGATTGTGAGTTTTCCACAAAACCAGGATGGCTGAGTCATCAATTTGAAATTATCTTGGAAGCAACTATAAGAAGAAAAAGAAAAAAACCTTGGCCAAGAAATACTGGTTAAAATTCCTCTTATTTGTACCATGAATTATACAATCTCCAGTTCCCTTGTTTCCACTCTACCATAACTACAGTGTCAGTGCCTGATCAGACTGGTAGAGCAGCTATATTAAAGACATGGAGCTCCAAAAGGAAGCTTAGAAAATGTTCATCTTCAAAGCTGTAATGATTCCACATGTTTTTTTCCTTTTCTTGTTTTTATTTCCATGGAATAGGTCACTTTGTCCATTTCTATTTTGTAGTACAATATTTAGAGTTCCTCTAACATAAACACTTGTTAATTTTTCCACAGGATTTGAATATCCTCATATAGTACATTTTAGTATCTATTACAGACATTTTTCCAAACATATTCAGTTCTTCCATGTTTTGAATTAATGGCATGTGTGTGAGTTAAAACATAATGATGGATGTGTGACATGTGAAATGGAAGTATACAGGGATGTCATTAAGAGTATGGACTCTGCAATCTGCAGCCTGAGTTCAAATTCTGGCTGTGCCCTGCCCTCCTCTCTCTAGTGGTTGTACATACTTGAGCAAATTTCTTTATCTGAGACTTGGTGGTCTGGTATTTAAAGTGAGGTAGTAATGATACCTAGGTTATAGAGGTCTTATAGAGCACTTAGCATAGCATTTGGAACACAGTAAGCTCAAATAAATGGTACTTGAGAAGTAAAAAATGTAATGGAACTATAAAGCTTATATATATATATATATATATATATATATATATATATTAGATATAATATTAGTACTACCCAGCAAAAATCATGGTTAGCTATTTCAAAATTCATTTCGTAAATGAATTTTATTCCTTGACATTGATTGCTTAATTCACCCCCACCTTTTATTATTATTAACAGCACACTGTGAATACTAGTGTAACCCCAGTGGTTATATTGGTTATTACCTGCCTCTATCCATTCAGCATTGTAGTTATTCTTCCTTTACTATTTAGATAGTAATGTTTTGAATCCTTCTTGCAATGATGAGCTACGCAGTATCTCTCCCAGGAAAATTTTTCTATGATCCTCTCTTGCCTCTACATATACTTCTTGAGTTATTGGCTATATTCACACCTTGTCCTGTATTCACGACATTTTCTCTTCACTCATGTCAACCCCAAATGGTCACTGTCCTCAAAATACTTTATTTCCTCAAGATACTAGTCACAGAAGGCTTTTGTGTGTGTTAGAGTTTTTATTTCCTGAAGGATTACTTATTTCCTGGGATCACGTTTTGGATGATCCAAAATTGAATATTTCATATTTTCCTTCCCAAGTGTCCCTCTTCCCACTACAGGAAGATGACTTTGTTCTTGAATCTCCGGTCCTCTTGCCTTGGGCTGCCCTCCTCTCTCCAAATGCTCCCTATCCATTAATCTCCTTCTCACACATACCTCAGAGCTCAGTGTTTCTCCAAGTCTATTATGCAGAACAATTCAGTTCTCTGTATCTCTGTCTTAGTCAATTGTGGCTTTTGTCCTGAAGGCTTTATTTTTCTAAACAAACATATTCTCCTTATGAGGAAATCTGTTGCCAGCTTTAAAAATAATATTCCCTCACCACCCTTAACTCACAGATAAATAAGCTATAATTCTTGTTCTCATAGCCACAGTTTATTATCAACAGTGTGATACTTTAAAATTGTGAGTCAGTTCATGTCAGTCTTCTGCTCACAACTCTTCATGGCTCCCCAGCTCACTCAGAATAAGAGTCACGGTCTTTGCAGTGTCTACAGGACCCTCCTGGTCATCTCTCTGCCTCTTCTCTTCTCTCAGTTTTTCCAACAGCACTGGCTTGTTTGCTGTTCCTTGAACCCCAAACTTATTACGTGGTTCACAGTCACTTCTGTGTACAGTTAAGCTTCTGCTAACTATCTCTGAATGACTTCCAGAAATGCTACAATCTACTACACTAGTTCACTGAACATAAAGACATGAAGATATAGGGCCAGGAGTCATGCTGTGCTGTGACTATATTCTTTGGTGTTCAACACCAGAAGTAGGAAGGTGGTGAGGAAGAAAAAGTGAGAAATCATCAGAGCCAGAAATTAGCTGATAAAAATTCTTCAAAATCTTTCAACTCATATATTAAAAGAAAGTGACATTTTCTCACATTTGAAAACAGTCATAAGAATTTATGTGCATTTCCTACAATAAGCCTAAACAAATTCCCTAAACTGCACTGTACTGCGTTCCTTTGCTTTCTCAGTTTGTGTTCTTTTGCTGCTGAGCACAAACCTGTGCAGATGAGAGCCTACTGAATGACATTACAGATTCCTGTCCTCTAATGAGAAATAAGACAGCCCATCACTGCTACTCAGGATTCTATTTATCCATCTTTAACTCCTATCAAGTTTCCCCATAAAATTATTCTAAAATTTCTTCCTTAATCTTAACAAAATACTAACCCACACCCATCTGATATCAGCAGCACTCAACTGATACACAATTATGGTTACCAACCATCCTTGTTTGCCCCGGACTGAGGAGTTTACCAGGAAATGAGACTTTCAGTGCTAATTGGAAAAATTCTTAGTAAACTGGGACAATTTGATTATCCTGTGTACTCTTGTCTTCTTTATCAAGAACCTAAGTGACAGCTTATGGGACTTTATATTCTCTCTGCCATAAAATTAATCTTTGTTTCACCAGTCTACTGATAATTTATTCCTACTTGGGGAAAAATTATTTTTCCTTCTTTCCAAATATGGTGCCTACAGCTGTGTCCCGACATTGGTCCTTTTCTTTGGAATCTTGCCTTGTCAGCCGATATCTCCTTTATGTCATTTTAAATGTTTCACTTTCACCAAGGCTCTTCTCTCCTATAAACACACAGCTTCCCGTGACCTTTTTCCCCTTAAGCTATCATTCTATCTCTTTCCCTTGTACAACAGATTTCTTGAGAGTATGTTAAGAACTCTGACTGAACTCTTTCATTATCCCTTCTCTTGCTTCTGTCTTCAGCATTTCACCAAAACAGTTCTCTTAAGATAGGCAACAACTGCCATGTGGTTCAACCAGTGGTCTTTGTTAATTTTATCCTTTCAATCTTTTGGAGTCTCTGATGCATTTTTCCTTGTTGATTTTTCTTCTTGAAATGCTTTTCTGCCTTGGCTTCTTTACACTGCCCCACCCTGATGCTCCTTTCAGGTCTTTGAGTCTTTTTTTCTGTTTCCTCTACTGAGTTCTTTTTCTCTTCCCATCGTCTAAAAGTTAGTGTTCTTCAGTGTTTCGCACTTAATCTTTTCTCTCTATATTCTACTAGTTGTCCACTTGATCTATTTTTATGAATTTAACAATTATTTCAAAAGTGGTTCCAAATCCTGCATTTTTATATCCAGACTTTGAGACTGAAACTTTTACTCCTAGATATACCTTGGATGTCTTTAACCAGAAATCCTTCTGAACTCTAACCTTAGCATGAACTAAACCTGAGTTTAGGATATTTTCTCCACCATCCCCGCTACCCCTCACAGAAGAAAATTCCTCTTCCTGAGTCCTGTTTTTTTATTTTTTTATATTTTTAAAATTATACACTTGTTTTTATGGATATCTGTGCTTAAAAACTCAAGATTGCTTTTCTCCAGCTTAAGGATTTAATCAATTGTCAAACTTCATGGAATCTTTTGTATCTGTTTTTTTTAAATTGAGGTATAGTTGATGCACAATATTATATAAGTTACAGATGTACAATATAGTGATTCATAAATTTTAAAGGTTTTACTTCATTTATAGTTCTTATAATACATTGGCTGTATTCCCCATGTTGTACAATATATCCTTGTAGCTTATTTATCTCTAGTACCTTGTACCTCTTAAGCCCCTACAGCTATACTGCCTCTCCCCTCTTGATATTTTTTTAATTCCACTCTTCCTGCAACTACCACTTTAGGTTAGGTCCTTAGGACATCATATTGGTCTCACACCCCAGATAGTATTCCCATCTCTGCTCTTCCACCACCAATCCATTCTGCACTCTGCTTGCTTAGACTACCTTTCAAGTTCCTCTAAAATATGATCTACAACTACTTTTTAAAGCTCTTACCCCTCAACACATCTGTAGATGTGAAACTAGAAGAGCACTTGGAGAAAAGCTAGCTATTCCTCAATATCTCCTTTGATAAATCAGTGCATTTCCCTTTGCCCATGCTTCTCTCTCCATCTAGCATGACACTATCCCATTGGACTTTTAAAATTCATGTTGATATTTTTTTCACTAATACTTTTAAATCCTTCATTATCTGTGGTCTTCTCACTTACTCCTATTACTTTATTTTCTTATCTTCATGGTACAAGCCATACAATGTCTTTATGAAATTAAAATTCTGAGATGGCAGAGACTGTTTAAGGTACTTTCATATGCTCTTTACAGTGACTTATGCTCAGCTGATCCTCAATGTTTGTTACAATGTATTTATTTATTTTAATTTTATATGTTCCAGGCCTGAAAAATTATTTCAGAAGCTTATGTAATATGAAATAAAATATTTTTAATTGAAGTGTAGTTGATTTACAATATTATTTTCAGGTGGACAGCATAGTGATTCAATAGTTTTATAGATTATATTCTATTTAAAAATGCTATAAAATATAATATTCCTTGTGCTGTGCAATAAATATATCCTTGTAGCTTATTTATTTTATACATAGTAGTTTGTGCCTCTTAATCACCTACCCCTATGTTACCTCTGCCACCTGTCCTCGCCCCAGTGGTAACCACTAGTTTGTTCTCTATATCTGTGACCCTCTGTTTTGTTATATACATTCATTTTTTTTACTTTTTAGATTCCACATACAAAAGATAACATACAGTATTTGTCTTTCTGACTTATTTCACTAAGCATAATATCTTCTAGGGTATCCATGTTGTTCAAATGGCGAAACTTTTATTCTTTTATGGGTGAGTAATATTCCATTGTTTATATACCAAATCATTTTTATCTATTCATCTGTTGATGGACTCTTAGGTTGCTTACATATCTGGACTACAATAAATAATGCTGCAATGAACATTGGGGTGCATGAATCTTTTCCAATTAGTGTTTCGTTTTCTTTGCATATATATCCAGGAGTAAAATTGCTGGATCATACGATAATTCTATCTTTAGTTTTCTGAGGAGGCTTCATACTGTTTTCCCTAGTGGCTGCACCAATTTACATTCCCTACAACAGTGTACAAGTGTTCCCTTTTCTCCATATCCTTGCCAACATTTGTTGTTTCTCTTTCTTTTTATTCTTTTTGACTATAGCCACAGGTGTGAGGTGATATCTCATTGTGGTTTTGATTTGCATTTCCTGATGATTAGAGTTTGAGCATCTTTTCATGTGGTTGTTGATCATCTGTATATATTCTTTGGAAAAATGTCTATTCAGGTCTTCTGCTTATTTTTAAAATCAGGTTATTTGGGTTTTTTGATATTAGGCTGTATGAGCTGTTTATATATTTTGCATATTAACCCCTTATCGGACACATAATTTGTGAATATTTTTTCCCATTCAGTAGATTGTCTTCATTTTGTTGATGATCTCCTTTGTTGTGCAAAAGTTTTTAAGTTTAATTAGGTCCCATTTGTTTATTTTTGCTTTTGTTTCCTTTGCCTTAGGCAACAGTGCCAAAAAATATTGCTACGATTTATGTCAAAGAGTCTTCCGTCTATTTTTTTTCTAGGAGTATTATGGTTTCTGGTCTTACATTTAGGTCTTTAATCCATTTTAAGTTTATTTTTTTTATATGGTGTGAGAAAATGTTCTAATTTCATTCTATTACATATAGCTGTCAAAATTTCCCAGCACCACTTACTGGAGACTGTCTTTTCTCCATTGTATAGTCTTGCACCCTTTGCCATAGAATAATTGACCATAAGTGTGTGGGTTTGTTTCTGGGTTCTCCATTCTCTTCCATTGATCTATGTGTCTGTTTTTGTGCCAGAACCATACTGTTTTGATTACTGTAGCTTTGCAGTATAGCCTGAAGTCAGAAAGCATGGTACCTCCAGCTTTCTTCTTTCTCAAGATTGCTTGGGCTATTCAGGGTCTTTTGTGGTTCCATATAAATTTTAGGATTATTTATTCTAGTTCTATGAAAAATGTCATGGGTGTTTTGATAGGAATTGAATTAAGCCTGTAGATTTCTTTGGATAGTATTGACATTTTAGCAATATTAATTATTCCAATCAATGAACATAGGATATATTTCCATTTACATGTATCATATTCAATTTTCTTCATCAATGTCTTATAGTTTTCAGAGCATAGGTGTTTAGCCTCCTTGGTTAAGTTTATTCCTCGGTATTTTATTCTTTTTCATGTGATTTTAAATGGAATTGTTTTCTTGCTTTCTCTTTCTGATAGTTCACTACAGTGTATGAAAAGCAACAGGTTTCTGTATATTATTCTTGTATCCTATAATTTTACTGAATTTGTTTATTAGGTCTAAGAGTTTTTTCTTGGAGACTTTAGGGTTTTCTATATAAAGTATCATGTCATCAGCAAATAGTGACAGTTTTCCTTCTTCCCTTGCAATTTATATGCCTTTCTATTTTTTTTCTTGTCTGATGCTGTGGCTAGGACTTCTAATACTATGTTAAATAGAAGTGGTGTGAGTGAGCTTCCTTGTCATGCTCCTGACTTTAGATGAAAAAAATTCAGCTTTTCACTATTCAGTATGTTAACTGAGAGTTTTTCATAAATGGCCTTTATTATGTGGAGATATGTGCCCTCTTATACCAAATTTACTAAGTGTTTTTATCATGAAAGAATGCTAAATTTTGTCAAATATGTTTTTGCTTCTATTGACATGATTATGGATTTTAATCCTTCTTTTTATTAATGGAGTGTATCTCATTGATTGATTTGCAGGTATTGAACCATCTTTGTATCCCTAGAATAAATCCCACTTGATCATGGTGTATGATTCTTTTTATGTATTGCTGAATTCAGTTTGCTAATTTTTTGAGTACTTTTAACTTTTTTTGTGTGTGTGTGGTACACGGGCCTCTCACTGTTGTGGCCTCTCCCGTTGTGGAGCACAGGCTCCAGACGTGCAGGCTCAGTGGCCATGGCTCATGGGCCCAGCCGCTCCGTGGCATGTGAGATCTTCCCAGACCAGGACATTAACCCATTTCCCCTGCATCGGCAGGTGGACTCTCAACCACTGTGCCTCCAGGGAAGCCCAAGTATTTTTAACTTTTTAAAAGTATTTTTGCTTCTATATTTATCAGATATATTGGCCTTTAATTTTCTTTTTTTTTTGTAGTGTCTTTGTCTGGTTTTGGTATCAGATAATTGTGACCTTTTAGTTTGGAAGTGTTCTCTCCTCTTCAATCTTTTGGAATAGTTTGAAAGGAATAGGTATTAAATCTTCTTTATATGTTTGGTAGAATTTCCCTGTGAAGCCATCTGTTTCTGAAATTTTGTTTGTTAGGAATTTTTTCATTACTAATTCAGTTTCACAAATAGTGATTCGTCTGTTCATATTATCTATTTCTTCCTGATTCAGTCTTAGAAGATTGTGTGTTTCTAGAAATTTATCCATTTCTTTTAGCTTGTCCAATATTTTGGCATATAACTGTTTGTAGTATTCTCTTATTTTTTTTTAAACATCTTTATTGGAGTATAATTGCTTTACAATGGTGTGTTAGTTTCTGCTTTATAACAAAGTGAATCAGTTATACATATACATAAGTCCCCATATCTCTTCCCTTTTGCATCTCCCTCCCTCCCACCCTCCCTATCCCACCCCTCCAGGTGGTCACAAAGCACTGAGCCAATATCCCTGTGCCATGCGACTGCTTCCCACTAGCTATCTTTTTTACGTTTGGTAGTGTATATATGTCCATGCCACTCTCTCACTTTGTCCAAGCTTACCCTTCCCCCTCCCCATATCCTCAAGTGCACTCTCTAGTAGGACTGTATCTTTATTCCCATCTTGCCCCTAGGTTCTTCTGACCATTTTTTTTCTTTTTAGATTCCATATATATGTGTTAGCATACGGTATTTGGTTTTCTCTTTCTGACTTACTTCACTCTGTATGACAGTCTCTAGGTCTATCCACCTCACTACAAATAACTCAGTTTCATTCCTTTTTATGGCTGAGTAATATTCCATTGTATATATGTGCCACATCTTCTTTATCCATTCATCTCTTGATGGACACTTAGTTTGCTTCCATGTCCTGGCTATTGTAAATAGAGCAACATAATTAATCGTTAGAGAAATGCAAATCAAAACTACAATGAGATAACATCTCACACCGGTCAGAATGGCCATCATCAAAAAATCTACAAACAATAAATGTGGGAGAGGGTGTGGAGAAAAGGGAACCCTCTTGCACTATTGGTGGGAGTGTAAATTGATACAGCCACTACGGTGAACAGTATGGAGATTCCTTAAAAAACTAAAAATAGAACTACCATACCACCCAGCAATCCCACTACTGGGCATATATCCTGAGAGAACCATAATTCAAAATGAGTCATGTACAAAAATGTTCACTGTAGTATTCTCTTATGATTTATTATTTTTTGTATTTCTGTGATATTGTTGTAATTTCTCCTCTTTCATTTCTTACTTTGCTTATTTGGGCTCTCTTTATTCTTATTGTTTTTTAAAAAAATTATTGGAGTATGGTTGATTTACAGTGTTGTGTTAGTTTCAGGTGAACCAGTTATACATATACATATATCTATTCTTTTTCAAATTATTTTCCCATTTAGGTTATTATAGAATATTGAGCTGAATTCCCTGTGCTATACAATAGGTCCTTGTTGGTTCACATTTTTTTTTAATGACATGTTGTTTAGTCTCCATGTGTTTGTATTTTTCCCATTTTCTTCCTATAAACCATTTCTAGTTGCATACTGCTGTGGTCAGTAAAAAGTGCTTGGTATAATTTCTATGCTCTTAAATTTGTTGAGACTTGTTTTGTGGCCTAGCACGTGATCTTTACTGGAGAAAATTCCATGTGCTCTTGAAAAGAATGTGTATTCTCCTGTTTTTGAATGGAATGCCCTGTAATTATCAAGTCCAACTGGTCTAGCATGTCATTTAAGAGCACTGTTTCCTTATTGGTTTTCCATCTGGATGATGTTTCCATTGATGTAAGTGGGGTGTTAAAGTCCCCTATTACTGTGTTATTGTCAATTCCTTTCTTTATGTCTGTTAATATTTGCTTTATATATTTAGATGCTCCTATATTAGTTGCATATTAATAAATGTTAAATCCTCTTCTTGTATTGATCCCTTTATCACTATATAATGCCCTCCTTTATTTTTTATTATAGACTTTTTAAAAAGACTCTTTTCTGATATGAGTGTTGCTAACTCAGCTTTCCTGTCATTTCCATTTGCATAAAATATCTTTTTCCATCCTCTCATTTTCAGTCTGTGTATGTCTTTAGCTCTGAGTGAGTCTCCTGTAAGCAGCATATTGATGGGTCTTGTTTTTTATTCAATCAGCCACCCTATGTCTTTTGATTGGAGCATTTAGTCCAATGATATTTAAAATGATTATTGATAGGTATGTTACGGTTGCCACTTTGTTACTTGTTTTATGGTTGTTTTTGTAGTTCTTCTCTGTTCTTTTCATATTCTTTTAATTTCTTCCCTTGTGGTTTGATGATTTCTTCCCTAGTGATTTGATGAAGTGCTATGCTGGGTTCATTTCTCTCTACTTTTTGTGTATCGATTGTAGTTTTTGATTTGTGGTTACCATGGGGTTCACATATATTGACCCATAACTATATCTACTTTTTAAAAATGATAAGTCATTTAAGTTCAAACATGTTCTAAAAGATCTGTATTTTAACTTCCCTCTCCCATGTTTTGTGTTTGTAATGTCATATTTTACATTTTCATGTGTATCCTTTGACACTTTATTGTAGTTATAGTTGATTTTACAGTTTTTGTCTTTTAATCTTTGCACTAGCTTTTAGGTGGCTGACCCACAGCCTTTACTATATATTTGCCTTTACTATTGGGATTTTTCTTTTTCTATAAATGTATTTATATGTTTAAATACATATAAATATATGTATTTATTGTTATTGTTCCTTTTTCACTTAAAGATGACCTTTTAACACTTCTTTTAATGTTGGTTTAGTATTAATGGACTCTTAGTTTTTGCTTGTCTGAGAAGCTATTTATCTCTCCTTCAATACTGAACACTAATCCTGCTCAGTAGAGTGACCTAGGTTTTAGGCTTTTCCATTTAAGCACTTTAAAAATATCATGCAAATTTCTTCTGGCCTGCAAAGTTTCTGCAAAAAGAAAATCAGTCAATAGCCTTATGGGCTCTCCCTTGTATGCAACTCTGTTTTTCTCTTGCTACCTTTAGAATTCTCTCTTTATATTTAAATTTTGTCATTTTAATTATGATATGTCTTGGTGTGGGTCTCTTTGTGTTCATCTTGTTTGGGAATCCCTGTGCTTCCTGTACCTGGAAACCTGTTTCCTTCTTCAGCTTGGGGAAGTTTTCAGTCATAATTTTATCAAATTTATTTTCAATCCTTTTCTCTCTCTCTTCTCCTTCTAGGAATCCTTTAATGTGAATGTAGTATGCTTGAAGTTCTCCCTGTTGTTCCTTAAATTATTTTCATTTTTAAATTTGTTTTTCTTTTTGATGCTCTGATTTGGTGACTTCCATTATTCTCTCTTCCACATCACTTTTGTGTTCTTCTGTATCATCTAGTCTGCTGTTAATTCCTTCTACTGTGTTTTTCATTTCAGTTATTATATTATTCAGTTCTGTTTCCTAGTTCCTTGTTAACATTCTTACTGTGTTAATATATTCTTTTCCTATTTCAGTTAGGATTCTTATTACTATTTCTTTGAACACTTTATTTAGTATATTATTTATCAGTGTTTCATTAATTGTTTTTTCAGGCATTTTTTTTCTTGCTCTTTCATTTGAAACAATTTCTGATATCTTCTCTTTTGCTTAACTTTCTTTGAGATATTAGATGAAATTTAGTGAAATGGTTACCTAGTCCAGTCTTGAAGGGGTGTCCTTGTTTGTGAGCATCTTTATACATTCTGCATGTGCCCAGTAGCTTTGGTGGGAAAGCTGGATCTGACATGAGCATGAGTCATGTCTTCCCCCAGGGTGTGGTGGTAGCTAACACCTTGGTTGGCAATGAGGCTGGAGATGGAGGGGCTATAGTCAGAGGCAGGTGTGTCTAGGGTTTCTTCTCTGCTCAGTGGCAACACCACCTTAATGGGGGCAGGGTCAGTTCCTAAGTTGCTGGAACAGAAGCCCTGAGGGTCAGATCTGAGCTGGTTCTCTTCTCTTTAATTTTGTGCTTGCCCTTCTCCCAGCACTGGCATCTTTGCCCCAGAGGGGTGAAGTGCTGGAGCAAGGGGAGCTGGAGGTGGCACAAGGTGTGGATCAGGGTACACACTGGGGCAGGCCTGGTATACCAGTCAGAGTTCTAGACCACTCCTGATCTACCACCTCCATGAACTCCAGTAATGGCTGCCCTCACACAGTTCAGATGTCATCCCAAGTCCAAGCCAGCTTCATTCCCCACAGCTGTGCACTCTCCTTGGCAAAGGCAGCCTTTGCCCTAATGGGAAGCTGCACTGCAGAGAAAGAGGGGCTGGAATGGGCACCTGGCATGAGCCAGGGCATGTGCAGGGGTGGTCTAGGAAACTGGCCAGAGCCCTGGGCAATTTCAATCTGCTTCCTCTGCATTGTTTTAGGAGTAAGGAGTAGTGGGCATGCTCATGCTTTTCATGCGTGGAGTCTGTGTTTCTTACAGTCCTGCTGTTAGTCTCAAGGGTTTTCAAACCAGTCAAGGGGATTCATCTTCTGGGTGTTGGATCCCAGGACCGGGGCACCCAATGTGGTTTCAGCTACTCAATGCCTAGAGAGGATCTCTGAGCCCATTATATACCCTTCCTGTGTCCCTTCCCAGGAGTGTTATTCTGATCTGACTGCTTCTTTTCCATTCCTACCCAGCTTCTTGTGGATCTTTCTTTACAGCCTTGGTTGTATAAGTGTCTTTCCTCTAGTCTCCAGTTTGCTTTCTGTGAAAATTGCTTCACATGTAGATGTACTTTTGATGTGTTCATGGGAGTAGGTGAGCTCCGTGTCCTCCTACTCTACCATCTTGATTTCCATTGAATTTGTTGATTTTAAAGAAAAAAGTATAGATGAAGCAAATAGTCACCAGGTGGCAGTGCTACAGAACTGTGCCCAACCTGACACATTCTCTGAGGTTATTGAGATAGAAATAATTTACTAGGACATTTTCTCCCCTGAGCTATATAAAAATCACAGAATCATAGCTTTGGAAGGAAACTGAACATCCTTCAGTCCTACATTCTAGTTGTAAAGATGAGGAAATTGTGTCTCAGGGAGATTGATAGGAAGACAGAGCTAGAAAGGATTTTCAAGTTTATTTAGTTTTTTTTACAGTTAAGGACAATGACGTCACGATGAAGGAAATGTATTAATTGGAACACTTTTGATTGTGTCATAAATTAAACACGTTGGTTTTTAAAATTAAAAAGAAAGGAGGGGAGTTATTAGTTCAAGCATCTGAAGAAACAGGGATAGATGTAGCTTCAGGCAAGGCTGGAACCAGGGGCCCAGTCTCTTCTTTACCTCTTTATTCTGCTTTTCTCTTGATGGCTTTATTTCAGGTTTTGAAGTAAAGAGTGACCCCCCAACCACTCTTACATTATGCTATCTTTACTGCTAGAAGAGTCTGCAAAGAAATTAATTTCCTTTTCTAATAGTTTCAACAAAAACTCTGGAATTGAGTCTCATTTAGCAGACCTGAGTCATGTTCCAGCTGGAGCAAAGAGAGGAGTGGGCTCCATTCACCTCTCTGAGGAACAAGGTTGGTTTGGGACAAGGTCAATGTATATAGTTTTTCATATACAGTTTTTCATTTCAGGAGGGTACTAGTCACTACTGAGGTGGTGACTAGGAACTGATATCTAGCCTGGGCTCCATTTGCCAAGGCATGATACATTGGAGCTGCATCTGCTTAGATGAGAAACTTTTTCTAGTTTGCCTCAGGGCATTGTATGAGTTAGTAGCAGCTTGGCTTATTATCAGAGGAATGAATTAACACTGGGTGGACCTAAACAAAAATGTCTACTTCCAATGGCAGTTTAAAAAATTATTATTAAATCTGATTTTAGTTTTTAAAACATTTCTCCATCTCTATTTTTGAATTGGAGGCAGGATGGTGTTATACAAAATATGTAGGTATTTAGAGGCACAATGTCTTAGGTGGGAATCTTGGCTCCACCGTGTGCTAGCTGTGTGCATTTGGAAAGTGTTTTCATATATCTTGCCCTCAGTTTACTTATATGTGATGACCACATTTCAAGAAGTTTGGAGGTTTAAATGAGACAGGAAAGTTCAGCACAGAGCCTGGGACATAGTAGCAGCTCAGTTAATGTTAGATAATTGTGGCAGTTTTTAAACAGGAGTCCAAATTCTTTGACAGTCCTCTCAGAGAGGGATGGGGTTTATGTCCTCTTCTCCTGGATTAGGGAATGCTTGTGACTGCTTCAACCAATAGAATATGGAGAAGTGCTAGCATACGACCTCTGAACATAGGTCATACAACGTCACACAGATTCCTTCTGGGATGCAGTTTGAAATGCTTCTTAGAAACTCCCTCTTGGGACATGACCTCTTTGAATGAAGCCATCATGCTGTGAGAAGCTCAAGGTACAAAGAGAGAGAGAGGATTCCCTGCAACCTCTCAGTGGGGAGAATGTCAAAGAATTCTGGGGCTACATTTTTAAAATGTCACATGTTGTGGAAAGCACTGTGATGTGTGTGATTTTCCTTCAAGTATGTATTTCCTTGATTATTATAAAAATGTCTACAACTGTAATGGTAAAATATATGTGTCAACTTGGCTAACTTATGGTGTTTAAATGGCTAACTTATGGTGTTTAAATAAGTAGACTTTAATAAGCAGATTACCCTTCATAATGTGGTGAGCCTCATTGAATCAGTTGAAGGTCTTAAGACCAAAGACTGAGCAAAAACTCTTAAGCTGAATTTGAACCTAAGACTACAATATCTACTCTTACTTGACTTTCCTGCCTGCTATGAATTTTAGACTTGCCAGCCCCACAGCTGCATGAGGCATTTCCTAAAAATCTCTCTCTTCCCATATATATATATATATATATATATATATATATATATATATATATATGAAGTAGTAATAACAAAAGCACATAAATCTTTACATGGAATAACTTCATTTCCATTATCAGATTATGTGAGTACTTGATATCTGAACCCATACTTTATAACTTAGAGAGTTCTTTTGCAGTTCTTATTCTATGTTAAATTTTGTAGCCCCAATATGTATGTAAGTCTCATGTCTCATAATGTTAATCTTTTATCTCCCATAACTCCCACTGTGTAGAATTCAGCTCAGTAAGTCTCTGATGACTATTTTTTGACAGTGTGTGAACAAGTTTGCCATGAGGAGAGTAAAACTATCACTTTGAGGACTGTGCACCTGCCTAATCCCATTCTTTACTGACATTTTTGGTTTCATTGTCTCATTGAATCATTATGTAAATATCATTATTGTGAAATTAGTATTTGCAGGTAGGTGTGGGGATCATAGTTGCCCCTGATTACATAGCGATTTGTAGTCTGATGATTGGAGATGTTAGGTGACATTTATAAGTGTCCTCTTGAGGGACTATATCAAGGATGCAGCTCATGATATAATGAATTGACTCAAATCATCCATCCTCTTCCCACTCTTCACTGATTTTTATGACTCCTGTGTCTAGCTGTCTTCATTTGTCTCATTTTAGCCTATCTGATGGAATCGATCTTCCCCCAAATTTTTATGCAATTCTATTAAAAGTGTTCTGAGTTTTGTTAAATTATACTGAACTTTTAAGAGGAGAAGCAATGCAAAAACTAACCAAGAACCAGAAGACCTAGACACTGGTTCCGGGTGTTGGCTCTTTAAACTGAGAGGGGTCTCTAGACACACATCCTCACAGCTTCAGTTTTCATCCAAAAATGACTAGTTTGAAGATTTGGATTTTATCACTTGGTAACTACTAAATTTTTAGTTAGAAACATTTCTGAAAAAATCTTTTTTGCCAAACTCCCACAGAGAGTCATTGCTAAGATGCTGCTAAGAGAAAACAGCTGAGATGTGTCTAATTTATTAATTATAACCAGCTGCAGAAAAAGGAAAATAGCTACTAGATGGTAGGATGGAGAAATGAATGTTCAGAAAGTAAAAAAGAGTAATATATATCCTCTAGATATAGGGGTGACTGGGTAATTGACCCTGAGCTGTAAGAGAGAGTATAAAAAAAGCATAAACTGTAGCTGAAAAAGAAGACCAAAGTTCTCTTTTAGGACTTTATTCAACTAAACAATCAGTTGGAGCTGCAATAGTACTGCAAGAATTCTTCCATCCGATGAAGAGACAAAGATTTGGTGGCATTACCTTTATTGGTTAACAGAAGACTGTTCTAGAGATGATGTGGATCTCCATGAATCTGTCTAGGATCTTTAGAATAAAAGGTCTCAGGACTGCTTCAGATAAAGGTGGAACAACTTCTCTTCCTCCATCCCCCCATAATAAGCCCTTGCCTGTTTTTTTTCTAATATTATTTCTGAACCAGTGGACATGAGACCTTTCTGAAGACCTGACCCATTGACTACTCTATGCCTTGCCTTTTAGTTTCAGGTCTCATTGGCATTACCACCTACCCAGTGGGCATCTTCAGGATCCTAACTGATCTGGAGTCCTGCATGGGCAGTCAGTTTCCTGACAAGGACAGTCCATGCTATTAAAAATCAGTTATGTTCATCTGCATCTGTTTGGAAGCAGGAAATTCCCTTTACCAGGTTACTGGGAGGACACCTGTGGCACTCTACAATCAATAAATTTCAGAGCTTGTTCTAAGCAGAAAATTATTGTTGAAAATGTAGGATTTCTTTTTACATCTGATTATGGAGAGCCTATGAAGTGCCAGGCTCTTCATGTGCATCTTGCATATTTCTTACAGTAACTTTGAAAGTAGATATTGTTATGCACATTTGACAAAGAAGAAATTGAATTTCAAAGAGCTTAAGATGTCAGAGTTGAGAGGTAATGGAAAGTGTCATCAGTGTTCAAGCCCAGTTTGGCTAACTCTTTCTCCTACACTGTTAAGCCTGCATGGCTCTGAATGAGTCAATTAGTTTTGTGTGCTTTTTATCATGACTACAATACAAATTGTAATTCTTGTATATAAGATTGTTCTTTATTTGATGAAATGTATTTACTATGGTCTAGAACTTGTAAGGCTAAAGTTTTTTTTTTTTAATGAATAGATTTATTTTTTATTTATATATTTTAAAATAAAAATTGTATATATATCTAAGGTGTACATCATGATGATTTGATATACATATACATGGTGAAATAAGTAATAGAGTCAAGCAAATTAACATATCATCTCCTCACATAGTTAGCATTTTGTCCAGTGAGTGCACCTGATATCTTAGCATATTTTCTGGTTGACACAGTATTATTAAGTATAGTCATCATGCCTATACATTAGATCTATAGACTTATTTGCCCTGGTTTTCAGTTAGAACTCAGTGCTTGCCCAATTAGACCAAGCAGTTTTCCAACTCCTGCATATGGTGTTTGAGAATCCCTAGGATGTTCTGAAGACAGATTGTCAAGATGACATGCTATAAACCTAACATTGGCATACCTTTATGGAAATTGATAAGACTAATGATTATAAAACTACATTAAAAGAATTGCACAGAACTTGAATTATGTAAATAACCAATCTTCCCTCACAATGATGTTTCTTGGTCATCAATTCTGCCTTTTTTCTTTATTTTTTTTACTTTTTTTTTTTTTACTTTTTTTTTTAACATCTTTATTGGGGTATAACTGCTTTACAATGGTGTGTTAGTTTCTGCTTTATAACAAAGTGAATCAGTTATACATATACCTATGTTCCCATATGTCTTCCCTCTTGCATCTCCCTCCCTCCCACTCTCCCTATGCCACCACTCCAGGCTGTCACAAAGCACCGAGCTAATATCCCTGTGCCATGCGGTTGCTTCCCACTAGCTATCCACCTTACTACATTTGTTAGTGTGTATATGTCCATGACTCTCTCTTGCCCAGTCAAAGCTCATCCTTCCCCCTCCCCATATCCTCAAGTCCGTTCTCCAGTAGGTCTGCGTGTTTATTCCTGTCTTACCCCTAGGTTCTTCATGACATTTTTTTTTTCTTAAATTCCATATATATGTGTTAGCATACGGTATTTGTCTTTTTCTTTCTGACTTACTTCACTCTGTATGACAGACTCTAGGTCTATCCATCTCATTACAAATAGCTCAATTTCGTTTCTTTTTAAGGCTGAGTAATATTCCATTGTATATATGTGCCACATCTTCTTTATCCATTCATCCGATGATGGGCACTTAGGTTGTTTCCATCTCCGGGCTATTGTAAATAGAGCTGCAATGAACATTTTGGTACATGACTCTTTTTGAATTTTGGTTTTCTCAGGGTATATGCCCAGTAGTGGGATTGCTGGGTCATATGGCAATTCTATTTGTAGTTTTTTAAGGAACCTCCATACTGTTCTCCATAGTGGCTGAACCAATTCACATTCGCACCAGCAGTGCAAGAGTGTTCCCTCTTCACCACACCCTCTCCAGCATTTATTGTTTCTAGGTTTTTTGATGATGGCCATTCTGACTGGTGTGAGATGATATCTCATTGTAGTTTTGATTTGCATTTCTCTAATTATTAATGATGTGGAGCATTCTTTCATGTGTTTGTTGGCATTCTGTATATCTTCTTTGGAGAAATGTCTATTTAGGTCTTCTGCCCATTTTTGGATTGGGTCGTTTGTTTTTTTGTTATTGAGCTGCATGAGCTGCTTGTAAATTTTGGAGATTAATCCTTTGTCAGTTGCTTCATTTGCAAATATTTTCTCCCATTCTGAGGGTTGTCTTTTGGTCTTGTTAATGGTTTCCTTTGCTGTGCAAAAGCTTTGAAGTTTCATTAGGTCCCATTTGTTTATTTTTGTTTTTATTTCCATTACTCTAGGAGGTGGGTCAGAAAGGATCTTGCTATGATTTATGTCATAGAGTGTTCTGCCTATGTTTTCCTCTAAGAGTTTGATAGTTTCTGGCCTTACATTTAGGTCTTTAATCCATTTTGAGCTTATTTTTGTGTATGGTGTTAGGGAGTGATCTAATCTCATACTTTTACATGTACCTGTCCAGTTTTCCCAGCACCATTTATTGAAGAGGCTGTCCTTTCTCCACTGTACATTCCTGCCACCTTTATCAAAGATAAGGTGTCTATATGTTCGTGGGTTTATCTCTGGGCTTTCTATCCTGTTCCATTGATCTATCTTTCTGTTTTTGTGCCAGTACCATACTCTCTTGATTACTGTAGCTTTGTAGTATAGTCTGAAGTCAGGGAGCCTGATTCCTCCAGCTCCTTTTTTCATTCTCAAGATTGCTTTGGCTATTCGGGGTCTTTTGTGTTTCCATACAAATTGTGAAATTTTTTGTTCTAGTTCTATGAAAAATGCCAGTGGTAGTTTGATAGGGATTGCATTGAATCTGTAGATTGCTTTGGGTAGGAGAGTCATTTTCACAATGTTGATTCTTCCCATCCAAGAACATGGTATATCTCTCCATCTATTTGTATCATCTTTAATTTCTTTCATCAGTGTCTTATAATTTTGTGCATACAGGTCTTTTGTCTCCTTACGTAGGTTTATTCCTAGATATTTTATTCTTTTTGTTGCAATGGTAAATGGGAGTGTTTTCTTGATTTCATTTTCAGATTTTTCATCATTAGTATATAGGAATGCCAGAGATTTCTGTGCATTAATTTTTTATCCTGCTACTTTACCAAATTCGTTGATTAGCTCTAGTAGTTTTCTGGTAGCATCTTTAGGATTCTCTATGTATAGTATCCTGTCATCTGCAAACAGTGACAGCTTTACTTCTTCTTTTCCGATTTGGATTCCTTTTATTTCCTTTTCTTCTCTGATTGCTGTGGCTAAAACTTCCAAAACTATGTTGAATAAGAGTGGTGAGAGTGGGCAACCTTGTCTTGTTCCTGATCTTAGTGGAAATGCTTTCAGTTTTTCACCATTGAGGATGATGTTTGCTGTGGGCTTGTCATATATGGCCTTTATTATGTTGAGGAAAGTTCCCTCTATGCTTACTTTCTGCAGGGTTTTTTATCATAAATGGGTATTGAATTTTGTCGAAAGCTTTCTCTGCATCTATTGAGATGATCATATGGTTTTTCTCCTTCAATTTGTTAATATGGTTTATCACATTGATAGATTTGCATATATTGAAGAATCCTTGCATTCCTGGAATAAACCCCACTTGATCATGGTGTATGATCCTTTAAATGTGCTGTTGGATTCTGTTTGCTAGTATTTTGTTGAGGATTTTTGCATCTATATTCATCAGTGATATTGGCCTGTAGTTTTCTTTCTTTGTGACATCCTTGTCTGGTTTTGGTATCAAGGTGATGGTGGCCTCATAGAAGGAATTTGGGAGTGTTCCTCCCTCTGCTATATTTTGGAAGAGTTTGAGAAGGACAGGTGTTAGCTCTTCTCTAAACGTTTGATAGAATTCACCTGTGAAGCCATCTGGTCCTGGGCTTTTGTTTGTTGGAAGATTTTTAATCACAGTTTCAATTTCAGTGCTTGTGATTGGTCTGTTCATATTTTCTATTTCTTCCTGATTCAGTCTTGGCAGGTTGTGCATTTCTAAGAATTTGTCCATTTCTTCCAGATTGTCCATTTTATTGGCATAGAGTTGCTTGTAGTAATCTCTCAGGATTTTTTTTATTTCTGCAGTGTCAGTTGTTACTTCTCCTTTTTCATTTCTAATTCTATTGATTTGAGTCTTCTCCCTTTTTTTCTTGATGAGTCTGGCTAGTGGTTTATCTATTTTGTTTATCTTCTCAAAGAACCAGCTTTTGGTTTTATTGATCTTTGCTATTGTTTCCTTCATTTCTTTTTCATTTATTTCTGATCTGATTTTTATGATTTCTTTCCTTCTGCTAGCTTTGGGGTATTTTTGTTCTTCTTTCTCTAATTGCTTGAGGTGCAAGGTTAGGTTGTTTATTCGAGATGTTTCCTGCTTCTTAAGGTGGGCTTGTATTGCTATAAACTTCCCCCTTAGAACTGCTTTTGCTGCATCCCATAGGTTTTGGGTCGTTGTGTCTCCACTGTCATTTGTTTCTAGGTATTTTTCTATTTCCTCTTTGATTTCTTCAGTGATCACTTCATTATTAAGTAGTGTATTGTTTAGGCTCCATGTGTTTGCATTTTTTACAGATCTTTTCCTGTAGTTGATATCTAGTCTCATGGCGTTGTGGTCGGAAAAGATACTTGATAGAATTTCAACTTTCTTAAATTTACCAAGGCTTGATTTGTGACCCAAGATATGATCTATCCTGGAGAATGTTCCATGAGCACTTGAGAAAAATGTGTATTCTGTTGTTTTTGGATGGAGTGTCCTATAAATATCAATTAAGTCCATCTTGTTTAATGTATCATTTAAAGCTTGTGTTTCCTTATTTATTTTCATTTTGGATGATCTGTCCATGGGTGAAAGTGGGGTGTTAAAGTCCCCTACTATGAATGTGTTACTGTCGTTCTCCCCTTTTATGGCTGTTAGTATTTGCCTTATGTATTGAGGTGCTCCTATGCTGGGTGCATAAATATTTACAATTGTTATATCTTCTTCTTGGATTGATCCCTTGATCATTATGTAGTGTCCTTCTTTGTCTCTTTTAATGGTCCTTATTTTAAAGTCTATATTGTCTGATATGAGAATTGCTACTCCAGCTTTCTTTTGGTTTCCATTTGCATGGAATATCTTTTTCCATCCCCTTACTTTCAGTCTGTATGTGTCTCTAGGTCTGAAGTGGGTCTCTTGTAGACAGCATATATAAGGCTCTTGTTTTTGTATCCATTCAGCCAATCTGTGTCTTTTGGTGGGAGCATTTAGTCCATTTACATTTAAGGTAATTATCGATATGTATGTTCCTATTCTCATTTTCTAAATTGTTTTGGGTTCGTTATTATAGGTCTTTTTCTTCTCTTGTGTTTCTTGTCTAGAGAAGTTCCTTTAGCATTTGTTGTAAAGCTGGTTTGGTGGTGCTGAACTCTCTCAGCTTTTGCTTGTCTGTAAAGGTTTTAATTTCTCCATCAAATCTAAATGAGATCCTTGCTGGGTAGAGTAGTCTTGGTTGCAGGTTTTTCTCCTTCATCACTTTCAGTATGTCCTGCCACTCCCTTCTGGCTTGTAGGGTTTCTGCTGAGAGATCAGCTGTTAACCTTATGGGGATTCCCTTGTGTGTAATTTGTTGTTTTTCCCTTGCTGCTTTTAATATGCTTTCTTTGTATTTAATTTTTGGCAGTTTGATTAATATGTGTCTTGGCGTATTTCTCCTTGGATTTATCCTGTATGGGACTCTCTGTGCTTCCTGGACTTGATTAACTATTTCCTTTCCCATATTAGGGAAGTTTTCAACTATAATCTCTTCAAATATTTTCTCAGTCCCTTTCTTTTTCTCTTCTTCTTCTGGAACCCCTATAATTCGAATGTTGGTGCGTTTAATGTTGTCCCAGAGGTCTCTGAGACTGTCCTCAGTTCTTTTCATTCTTTTTTCTTTATTCTGCTCTGCAGTAGTTATTTCCACTACTTTATCTTCCAGGTCACTTATCCGTTCTTCTGCCTCAGTTATTCTGCTATTGATCCCTTCTAGAGTGTTTTTAATTTCATTTATTGTGTTGTTCATCGTTTCTTGTTTCAGCTTTATTTCTTCTAGGTCTTTGTTTAATTTTTCTTGCATTTTGTCCATTCTATTTCCAAGATTTCGTATCATCCTTACTATAATTATTCTGAATTCTTTTTCAGGTAGACTGCCTATTTCCTCTTCATTTGTTAGGTCTGGTGGGTTTTTATCTTGCTCCTTCATCTGCTGTGTGTTTTTCTGTCTTCTCAGTTTGCTTATCTTACTGTGTTTGGGGTCTCCTTTTTGCAGGCTGCAGGTTCGTAGTTCCCGTTGTTTTTGATGTCTGTCTCCAGTGGCTAAGTTTGTTTCAGTAGGTTGTGTAGGCTTCCTGGTGGAGGGGACTAGTGACTGTGTTGTGGTGGATGAGGCTGGATCTTGTCTCTCTAGTGGGCAGGTTCACGTCTGGTGGTGTGTTTTGGGGTGTCTGTGGCCTTATTATGATTTTAGGCAGCCTCTCTGCTAGTGGGTGGGTTTATGTTCCTGTTTTGCTAGTTGTTTGGCATAGGTTGTCCAGCAGTGTGGCTTGCTGGTCGTTGAGTGAAGCTGGGTGCTGGTGTTAAGATGGAGGTCTCTGGGAGAGTTCCGCTGTTTAATATTATGTGGAGCTGGGAGGTCTCTTGTTGACCAGTGACCTGAAGTTGGCTCTCCTACCTCAGAGGCAGAGCCCTGACTACTGGCTGGAGCACCAAGAGCCTTTCATCCACACGGCTCAGAATGAAAGGGAGAAAAAGTAGAGAGAATTAGTAGAAGTATGAGGAAAGAAAGAAGGAAAGGCGGAAAGGAAGGAAGGAAGAAAGCAGCAAAGAAGGAAAGAAAGGAGGGAAGGAGGGAGGGAGGGAGGAAGGAAGGAAGGAAGGAGGGAAAGAAGGAAAAAAGACAGAAAGAAAGAAGATACAGTAAAAATAAAATAAAGTATAATATAGTTATTGAATTAAAAAATATTTAGAAAAAAAAAAAGGGACGGATAGAACCTTAGGACAAATGTTGGAAGCAAACCTATACAGAGAAAATCTTACGCAGAAGCATAGACATACACCCTCACAAAAAGAGGTAAAGGGGGAAAAATCATAAATCTTGCTCTCAGAGACCACCTCCTCAATTTGGGGTGATTCGTTGTCTAAAGGAGGGAAGGAAGGAAGGAAAGAAAGAAAGAAAGAACGAAGGTAAAGTATAATAAAGTTATTACAATTAAAATTAATTATTAAGAAAAAAAATTATGAAAAAAAAAAACCATGGACGGATAGAGCCCTAGGACAAATGGTGGAAGCAAGACTATACAGACAAGATCTCACACAGAAGCATACACGTACACATTCACAGAAAGAGGAAAAGAGAAAAAAATCATAGATCTCGCTCCTAAAGTCCACCTCTTCAATTTGGGATCATTCCTTGTCTATTCAGGTATTCCACAGATGCAGGGTACATCAAGTTGATTGTGGAGATTTAATCCGCTGCTTCTGAGGCTGCTGGGAGAGATTTCCCTTTCTCTTCTTTGTTCTCACAGCTCACAGGAGCTCAGCTTTGGATTTGGCCCTGCCTCTGCGTGTAGGTCGCTGGAGGGCGTCTGTTTTTTGCTCAGACAGGACGGGGTTAAAGGAGCCGCTGATTCAGGGGCTCCGGCTCACTCAGGCCGGGGGTGGGGGGGGGAGGGAGGGGCACTGCGTGCGGGGCGGGCCTGCGGCGGCAGAGGCCGGCGTGACATTGCTCCAGCCTGAGGCCCGCCGTGCGTTCTCCCGGGGAAGTTGTCTCTGGATCCCGGGAACCTGGCAGTGGCGGGCTGCACAGGCTCCGCGGAAGAGGGGTGTGGAGAGTGACCTGTGCTCGCACACAGGCCCCTTGGTGGCGGCAGCAGCAGCCTTAGCGTCTCCCGCCCGTCTCTGGGGTTCGCGCTTTTAGCCGCGGCTCGCGCCCGTCCCTGGGGTTCGCGCTTTTAGCCGCGGCTCGCGCCCGTCTCTGGGGTTCCTTTAAGCAGCGCTCTTAAACCCCTCTCCTCGCGCACCAGGAAACAAAGAGGGAAGAAAAAGTCTCTTGCCTCTTCGGCAGGTGCAAACTTTTCCTCGGACTCCGTCTCGGCTAGCCGTGGTGCACTAATCCCTTCAGGCTATGTTCAAGCCGCCAACCCCAGTCCTCTCCCTGCGCTCCGACCGAAACCGAAACCCGAGCCTCAGCTCGCAGCCCCGCCCGCCCCGGCGGGTGAGCGAACAAGCCTCTCGGGCTGGTGAGTGCCGGTCGGCACCGATCCTCTGTGCGGGAATCCCCCTGCTTTGCCCTCCGCACCAGTCGCTGTGCACTCCTCCGCGGTGCCGAAGCTACCCCCTCCGCCTGCCGCAGTCTCCGCCCGCGAAGGGGCTTCCTAGTGTGTGGAAACTTTTCCTCATTCACAGCTCCCTCCCACTGGTGCAGGTGCCGTCCCTATTCTTTTGTCTCTGTTTTCTCTTTTTTTCTTTTGCCCTACCCAGGTACGTGGGGAGTTTCTTGCCTTTTGGGAGGTCTGAGATCTTCTGCCAGCCTTCAGTAGGTGTTCTGTAGGAGTTGTTCCACGTGTAGATGTATTTCTGGTGTATCTGTGGGGAGGAAGGCGATCTCCACGTCTTACTCTTCCGCCATCTTCAAGCCGTCCCTCAAGGCTAAAGTTTTGATAGAATTCAAAAGATAGAACTGAAAGGTCAAATACTTGGCCTATAGAATGACTTTTTAATAACAATCACTTCATGCCTCTGAGATATTTATTTATAAGGTATTTTGCAAAGTTTCAAAATTTCAATACGCCTGATGAACAAACTGCACTTCTCTTCCCCCATTCCACATCATCAAATGTGAAGGGAGCTCATCTATTTTATTCTCCAGTTTTATGGAAGAATCACTTAATTTCTGTTTCTGACAAACAGCATGAAACTATTCAAACAACTGTCTCTAAAATGGTAATTTTTATATTCATGGCACTTTTTGAAAATTACTGACGTATTCTCATGTGATGACTTGGATTGACAACACAGAAAAACTGTTTTCTCTCCTGATTTGCTTTTTGTTGTAGACTAGGTTCTAAATGAATATGTTTACTTGAGTGTTGAAAGGTACTGTTGAAAAGATGTGAGAAAAATCCCATTTTAAGAACTATGTTACCAGATTACTTTAAATTTCTCCCAATGTGTTAATAAAATGCAGAGTGGAGCTGGGCATTTTTGTGCTAGAGGCAATTTTTCTCTAGAGGCTTCCTTTCCCTCTGCTTTGCTTGATGGACTGTCAAATCATGGATCTTTTTTTGGAATCCCTAGAGTCAAGCTCTTTTGAAGCAGCAATTGTTTGTTGCTTATCCATGAATAAGCAAGTAAAATGGTCATCTATTTTGCTTAAGAGATCTTAATTTTGATAACCTTATTAGCTAATAATAATTGTTATGGGCAGGCACTCTGTTAAGCATTGTAATGCATTATCACAACCCCATGAGGCAGGTACTATCATTATCCTCATTTTATACAAAAGGAATCTAAGAATCAGAGATGTTGAGGACTTGCCCGATTTCATGAAGCTAGAAAATAGTGGAGCTTGATTTCAATTCAGGCTTTTCCGTGGACCCAGGTCCAGGTTCTTAACCTCTATGCTCTGTTGTCACCTCAAGAGCCATGGAGCCTCCTGTATTTCTTCACAGATTTATTGAACACAAGTCTATATTCCTGAGACTCGCAAGAATAATTTAAAAAGAATTTTTGTAATGCTTAAAAAATTGTGCTTGAAAGTAATGATACTGTTCCCTTGTTTCTCTCTTTCTCACTCTCTGAACAATCTGAAAGAGGTTTTAGAACCAAAATTAATTTTAAGGTTTTTTACAAAGATTTTGTTTGAGCTTTTATCCACTGCGTTTTTGGCCTGAGTACTTTCTCTTCCATGAATATTTCTTATATGTTGGTCCACGATTCACTGAACGGAAAGTACATTGAAGAATAACACTAATGGCATAAAACTTAATGAGTAAATTTAGATCGTTTTTTTATTTCAATCAAAAGCTTAGAAATTTTAAGCTATTTCTGTAAAAAATATTCACATTACAAGAAGAGTGAATAAGATATTACATAAAATGTGAATTCAGAAATCATTAGCCTTGGGTTATTATCTGAATTTTCCTTTTGATTTACTAAGTGGAGTTTGGAAAAATTTTCTTCTGCTGCTTTTATTCATACTTATCCTCTTCTTACCTCTCCTCCTTATTGCTTTCACTTCAATGTCTGAATATTAGCTGTGATGTTATTTTATTCCAGTTTTATTGAGATATAGTTGATATAACATTGTATTAATTTAATATACACAACACAATGATTTTATATACATATATATTGCAAAATGATTGCCACAATAAGTTTAGTTAACATTCCTCACCTCATATAGTTACAAATTATTTTTTCTTGTGAAGAGAATTTTTAAGATCTACTTTCTTAGCAACTTTCACATATACAATACACTGTTATTAACTATCACCATGCTGTACATTACATGCCCAGAACTTATTTATCTTATAACTAGAAGTTTGTACTTTTTGACACACTTTACCTATTTTGCTCATCCCACACCCCTTGCCTCTGGCAGCCACCATTCTGTTCTGTTTTCTTGTGAGCTCATGTTTTTAGATTCCATATATTGTTGATATGCATGGATTGGAGGAATTAATATTGTAAACTGTCTATACTACCCAAAGTAATCCCTAGTCATGACTTTATACTCTATTTACAATAATATTATGAAGATTGGCAAATTAATTTGTAGGAACTGGATGTTATCACTCAATGGAGTGAAACATACCCTCTCTGTTTCCTCTATCCTACCTTTTTAGAAAGCAGCTTTAGTTCTTAAAATATGTTGCATTTGGGGGATAAAGTTGCTACACGTATATTCTTAAAATGAGCCCTTTGAGAGATTAAGTGAATCAAGCTGAAGTAAATTCTTTATACACTGTACCAAGATGGCAGAAGGAAAAAGAGAGGGTTGAAATAGTAGATAGTAAACTATTAATATAGGTTGCCTTTGGGTTATGGGAAAAATTGGTATGGTAATTGACGATATGTACATATATAACATGTAAAATTTTATGTTATATATATATACATATATAGATAGATAGATAGATGTGATGAATAATATCAATAGAGAATTTTAATGTGTTTGATGACAAATTGTTAATTCCTAAATATTTTCACAATTCTTTGGAAATAATTTCTGCTAAAATCAGAGACAATATATCTGTTTTGAACTTTTTTTTATTCTACCATTGAACATGAATTCATTCATGAAAGCCTGTGGCTATGAAAACTTTTTTAAGAAGCTGATTAATCTTACTTCTGTTCAAAAATCCTATGCAGAAAATTTGGGCAAATAATTTTAGCTTAATAAAATAATTTTTCTTTGAATAAAACATAACATTAATATTTGTTAATATAATTGATATCCGTGATTATAAGTATTTATCAAAGTATAATTCATTATCAATTATACTTTGATAAATACTGCAAATTACTGTGTAACAGTGTATGATGAGGTCAAGCACAACTTTCAGGTCACACCTGGGGACTAAGCATAATTTGCTACTTCAAGTTTATTAGGACAATATCAAGCATAAATCTATGATACCAATTTTGAAAAATTTCCCATGGAAAATTTGCTTCTTTATTACATTGACCAAATATTTGTCATAGAATTGAAAATAAGAATGAAGTAAAAATGAAAACGTTCTAATTTGTGAGAACTGCTATGCAGGTGAGTACTGGAATATCAAGGAACTCCTAGATTACACTTTTGAAGATTTGTAAAATGTAAAAACTTACTTCATGTTCTTGGGTTAAATTTTAACAATGACAGCAGCAGCAATAATAGCAAACAATGTTTATTGAATAATTGCTATCATCAAGAGTATTTTAGGTACTTTTTGTGCATTATTGTATTTAACTTATGATGATAATACAAGATAAATAGTGATATTATCTATGTTTTACAGGTGAAGAAACTGGTTCAGTTAGGAAGGTTGGGTGGCAGAAGTTCACATAGCTAAGTCAGTGGCACAGCCTGAACAAGAACCCATTTCTATTCAGTGTCTAAGATGGTGTTCTTACCATCAATGCTGTTAATAGTAGCGTAAAGGAACACTGGCATATTCTAAAATAACCCTTTCTATTCTTGGGATTAAATATACACCTGGGAGTTCATACATGTGAAATACGTTAGGGCTATATATGATGTGTTAGAAACATATTTTATTGAAGAGCTCATTAATATATGAAAATAATAAGCATTCAACAACTTCGTTTTTTTTAATATTTATTTTATTTATTTATTCTATTTATTTATTTTTGGCTGTGTTGAGCCTGTTGCAGCACGTGGGATCTTTGTTGCAGCACACAGGCTTCTCTCTAGCTGTGGGGCAGGGTTTCTCTCTAGTTGTGGAATGCAGGTTTTCTCTCTCTTGTTGTGGTGCATGGGCTCCAGAGCATGTGGGCTCTGGAGTTTGTGGCATGTCGACTCTCTAGCTGTGACTCATGGGCTCAGTATTTGCGCCGCAGCATGTGGGATCTTAGTACCCTGACCAGGGATTGAACCTGCATCCCCTGCATTGGAAGGTGGATTCTTTACCACTGGACCACCAGGGAAGTCCCAGCATTCAACGCATTACTTTGAATTAATGTTTTTGAGATTTTAATGAACAATTAAGCAAAACCTACATTTAAGGAGTTACAGAAACAGTTTTTATTTATTTTAAAATATCACTTGGGCTTCCCTGGTGGTGCAGTGGTTGAGGGTCCGCCTCCCAATGCAGGGGACACGGGTTCGTGCCCTGGTCCGGGAGGATCCCACATGCCACGGAGCGGCTAGGCCCGTGAGACATGGCTGCTGAGCCTGCACGTCCGGAGCCTGTGCTCCACAACGGGAAAGGCCACAACAGCGAGAGGCCCGCGTACTGCAAAATAAATAAATAAATAAAATAAATAAATTATCTCTTAACTTTTAATCTAGATTTACTTTTTTTGTTCAATTTTTTGGTGCATATAACTGTTTTTCTTAAAATTTTGATTGGAGTATAGTTGATTTACAACGTTGTGTTAGTTTTAGGTGTATGGCAAAGTGAATCAGTTATGCATATGTATATATCCACTCTTTTTTAGACTCTTTTCCGAAATGGTCTATTACTGAGTAGAGTCCCCTGTGCTATATAGTAGGTGTTTATTAGTTATTTTATATATAGTAGTGTGTATATGTCAATCCCAATCTCCCAACTTATGTCCCTCCCCCATCCCCTACATACGTTTGTTTTCTATATCTGTGACTGTACTTCTGTTTTGTAAATAAGTTCATTTGTACTCTTTTTTTAGATTCCACATATGTGATATCATATGATAATTGTCTGCATTGCTGCAAATGGCATCATTTAGTTCTTTTTATGGCTGAGTAATATTCCATTGTATATAGGTACCACATCTTCTTTATCCATTCCTCATTTTGGAAGTTCTAGCCACAGCAATCAGAGAAGAAAAAGATATAAAAGGAATCCAAATTGGAAAAGAAGAAGTAAAACTGCCATTGTTTGCAGATGACATGATACTATACACAGAAAATCCTGAAGATGCTACAAGAAAACTACTAGAGCTCATCAATGAATTGGAAAAGCTGCAGGATAAAAAATTAATACACAGAATTTTTTTGCATTCCATACACTAACAATGAAAAATCAGAACGAGAAATTAAGGAAACACTGTCATTTACCATTGCAACAAAAAGAATAAAATACTTAGGAATAAACCTACCTAAGGAGGCAAAAGACCTTACTCAGAAAACTATAAGACACTGATGAAAGAAATCAAAGATGACACAAACAGATGGAGAGATATACCATGTTCTTGGATTGGAAGAATGAGTATTGTCAAAATGACTATACTACCCAAAGCAATCTACAGATCCAATGCAATCCCTATCAAACTACCACTGGCATTTTTCACAGAGCTAGAACAAAAAATTTTACAGTTTGTATGGAAACACAAAAGGCCCTGAAGGCAATCTTGAGTAAGAAAAATGGAGCTGGAGGAATCAGGCTCCCTGACTTCAGACTACACTACAAAGCTACAGTCACCAAGACAGTATGGTACTGGCACAAAACCAGAAATGGAATAGGATAGAAAGTCCAGAGATAACCTATGCACCTGTGGTCACCTAATCTATGACAAAGGAGGCAAGAATATACAATGGAGAAAAGACAACCTCTTCAATAAGTGGTGCTGGGAGAACTGGACAGCTACATGTAAAAGAATGAAATTAGAACATTCTTTCACACCACACACAAAAGTAATCTCAAAATGGATTAAAGACCTAAATGTTGGCCAGCCACTATAAAACTCTTAGAGGAAAACATAGGCAGAGCACTCTGTGACATAAATCACAGCAATATCCTTTTTGACCCACCTCCTAGAGTAATGAAAATAAAAACAAAATGAAACAAATGGGACCTAATTAAACTTAAAAGCTTTTGCACAACAAAGGAAACCAGAACAAAAAGAAAACCCTCAGAATGGGATAAAATATTTGCAAATGAAGAAACTGACAAGGGATTAATCTCTAAAATACACAAACAGCTTATGCAGCTCAATATCAAAAAAACCTACCACCCAATCAAAAAATGGGCAGAATATTTAAATAGACATTTGTCCAAAGAGGACATACTCATAGCCAAAAGCACATGAAAACACCCTCAACATCACTAATCATTAGAGAAATGCAAATCAAAACCACAATGAGGTATCACCTCACACCGGTCAGAATGGCCATCATCAAAATATCTACAAAAAATAAATGCTGGAGAGGGTGTGGAGAAAAGGGAACCCTCTTGCACTGTTGGTGGGAATGTAAATTGGTACATCCACTATGGAAAACAGTATGGTGGTTCCTAAAAAAAAGAAAAATAGAACTGCCAGATGACCCAGCAATCCCACTCCTAGGCGTATACCCGGAGAAAACCATAATTAGAAAAGAAAGAGTTTTTATGTTTGAAGACATTAAAGTTTGGCGAAGATTGATTTTTCCCCACTGCTGTTGTAAAAGAAGTCCGTGCCCAGTTTTGTTTGCAATAGAGAGCTCTGTTTACTAATTTCAGAATTGATGAAAGAATCAGAGACTTTTGCAACTGGATGAGACCTTAGAAGTTATCTAGACAAATAGCTCAAAGTTTTCCATACAGATGCCCATCTCATTTTCCCTTAAATACCTCCAGCGATAGAACATTCTCTGCCTCCTGGGCCACCACATTTCATTTTAAGAGCTCCTGCTAATTCTTTCTTTCAATCGAGTCTCAACCTATATCTATAATTTCTATCCCATCACTCCCTTTTCTTTCCTTATCCAAATGACAGCCCAAATCTTCATTTTTTTCTGGTCCTGATTTCCTCAATTCTTTCTTATATAACATGATTCTGGCTTATTTTGTCATTCTGATGGGTTTTCACAGTATATCCTTCGTTTAAAAAATGTTCATCCTTAAGTCTGTGGCTCCAAACCAAAGACAGTGCTCAAAGAACTGTTAGTAAACTGCAAAATGAAATAGTATTGTTGTCTTCCTTGATCCATACACCATGTTTTATGTGAATAATATGGGCAAAGACTGAATATGATGATTTTATGCAAACATTCAGAGGACTAATAAAAACTCTGGATATTAAAATAGACATATTAGGGATTTGGGAACTGGAAAAAGAGATTAATACAATCAAGAGGTAAATTGTCAAGAAATTTGAGAAGGAGGCTGCTGAGATGGAGGTCTTCCTCATGTACCTACTTTAGTCTTGGGAAAATGGCTGTGAGTATAGTATCACCATTAATATCTCTTTGTGGAAATTGGAGACCTGCAAACACTATGTGAGCCCTCAGGCATAGAGAATTATTATTAAGTCTGATTACAGATACTTCATTTTTATTGCATTTATGTCTGATACTTCAAGGAATATTACTCTAGTTTACACATTTTAAAACAATGATAGTTGCTGTTAGCAAGTATATTCTACCAAGCCACACTAGAGCCTCACAAGATATGAGGAAATTGTCAAAAGAGTCAGCAATTACTTTTAAAAAGCTAACTACAATGCATACAGGTAACGTTTAAGTCAATTTTCTTTTTAAATTGTGACAAAATCCTGGAGGTAAGTTCTGACATGCTTTCACTCATGAGATGAGTTTGGGATTGCATCACATCACCAACTTAACTTACAAAATCTACTATATATTCCTCCAGAATATCTTTAAATTTGGAGTAAGTCATTCCCATTGGCTTTATGGAGACTAGTGTTCTAAGATCAAGCATAGTGCTTACCTTTGATCCAGTCAAAAGGTCAACTGAAGTGAAGTCTGCTAAATAACATCATGACAGGTAAGTATAGTTAGTTCATCAGGAGACAGTATGAGCTTTACCACTGAGACTGAGTCTGCAAAGTGGCTAGTGACAGCAAGAATGCCCACCAACAGCAACAGCTTGCTTCACTGCATAAGTCATCATCCTGAGCCATCCAGGCCAAAGCAGAGCTAGCTCTGTATTCATGTTTGGTTTTGTATTCCTCACATTGCTTAAAAGTTTATTTGGCTTAACGGGAAGATGGCCATCTTGGTAAGAAGCTGGAAGAAGGACTCAAATTCTTGAAAGCAGATAATGGTTCTGATATTGAGACATTATCATGTAAATATATGTTTGTATTGTTGTGTGTATCTTCAAGACACTGCCAGGAAGCCTGCAGGAGACTGCAAAGACAATCTTCCTAGATCTTCAGCCAATTCAATCTAAATCAGAAGAATGACCTTAGAAATGTTTCTCTCAAATGACCATTCAAGTTTAATGGTATAAAACAGATGGATGATAACAGTATATTGTACAAATTAGAAGGAAAAATGTTTGTGTATCATTTGTTTTGTGGTTGTTGTTAGTTTCTGAAATCTGTATTTCTAAATGGAAACAACTTAGTAAAAAGCTGTAGCAAATTTTTCAAAATTGCTTTGAAGATTTTCAAACACACAAAATCAGAGAGAATCACATATAAAACCTCCATATACTCATCACCAAGATTCAGTAGTTATCAACATTTTGCCATTCTTGTTTTATTTATTCATTCCCTTGTTTTTATGTTCTAGAATATTTTAAAACACACATCAAATGTATCTCTGAGAGCTAATTTCTCAACATTTTGAGAACATTTAAACAAAGTTTAATGTGGGGAAAAAAGAAATATTTTAGGTAAATATTGCTAAATATTTGCAGGCATCATTCCATTTTGAAAAACATTCATATGTTGCATTTTTTACTATCCAAAGTATCTAATAGAAGAAAATAAATATTTTATATTTTTGAAAAAAAAATAGATTAGGTTACTGCCATGCTCCTGTGATGTGTTCAAAGTTTATAATTCTAGATGGGTTTCACATGGTAAGTTATCCCAAACATTAACAAAATTCTTGTTTTCTATAGGAGATAATTCTAAAGTTATTTTTAAAAGCTCTACTATTAGTCTTTTTCTTTGATTATTGCTTTTTGTTGGAAAAATTGGTGTGCTCAAATATAGTTCTTAACTTTATCTCAAAAAGTTATCCAAGGAGAAAAAATCTGTACATTTAACAAGTTCATGTTCTACTTTAGGAATAATAAAAGTATATATATATTTATTTATTTATGATATATATATATATATATATATATATATATTTACAATAGTCCCCTCTTATCCACACAGGATACATTCCAAGTGGATGCCTGAAACTGCAGATGGTACCAAACTCTACATATACTGTTTTTTTTCCTGTATGTATATACATATGATGAAGTTTAATTTATAAATTAAACAAACACTGTGCTACTGTGACAGTAGATCTAATAAAACTGAGATGGCTACAAGTGGCTAATGGATGGGACATACTGGACAAAGGGATGATTCACATCCTGGGCTGGGCCAAGTGGAATGGTGCGAGATTTCATCATGCTACTCATAATGGTGTGCAATTTAAAATATATAAATTTCTTATTTCTGAAATTTTCCATTTAATGTTTTCAGACAACCATTAATCGCAGGTAACTGAAACTGTGGAAAGTGAAACCGCAAATAAGGGAGGACTACTGTATATGTAAATATATATATATATGCATATATATACATACTGTTATATATGTACCTATGTATATGTATTATATATCTCAAGAAGCTATATATATTTATACTGTTATATATGTGTATATATTAAGAAGATACACACACAGTATCTTATTGAATGAGTAGGCACCTTTGCTTTACTTTTGTTAATATGCTACACTGTTAAATTAATCTAACAAATTAACACTGGGAACACCACTGGGCAGCAGGCTTCTTTCTTCCTAGTCCTGATTTCATTCTGTGCATCCTCTATCACTGTGCTACCTTGATTCTCCTTGCCATGGCACCTGTGCCTTCACCTGTAGGCTTTCTGTCTGGTGATATAAGAAGCCCCTTCTAGTTCATTCACCAGCTGGAGTCACACTGACTGGCACCTTGCCTAAGAAGCATGTATAGAAATTGGAAAAAGTCAAACACTGGCTTAGAGAAGAAGGGCAACAATGAGAATTTAGAAGAAAGAGAAGCAGATTTTCAATTATTTGCTGTTTGTATTTGTGAAGATGTGCTGAATGGAACTGTGGTTTAAATTGTATATAAAAGAAAATCTATAAAACATAGCCCCTTTAATTCTGAAATTCAATTAATCAATGACAATATAGTTTCCAAGCTTCCAAAGAAATTTTTGAAATTAAAGCACATGTAAAAGGGCCTTATGTTGTGATATCACACTTATTTGAATTTCCCTGTAGCTTCTTGTGACACAGAAATTAATCTATAACACCTTTACTTGTTCTGCTCCTATGCTTCTTTCCCTATGATTAATGGCTTTAAAGGGGGAAAAAGAAACTGTTTCATTTGAAACTACTTTCTCTAAATGGTAAAAAAAAAATACTAAATTTTACTTTGCAAATCATTCTCTGCCCACTCATCTCTGTTTTTGCAAAATTATCTTCTGTATTCAAAGATATTTTCCCTACAAAATCAAGATAAAAGACTAATTATACCTATTTAATTAAAGATTATATGTTTAGTTTCATGAAGAATCTAGAAATGACAAGAATATTAAAATTTTTCCCTTGTTTCTCCTCAAAAAGCAATACATATTTGAATTTTGTTGCACAAAGCTCTAAAATTATCTAATTTAAAAAAGTATTGGAGATTTAGTGGAAGACATAGTAACCACAAATCATATAATAGAAATAATAAGCATGCTCTACTCAGACTAAGTATAACATAAAACTCAATTACTAATACAATGCAATTGCTCCTCCTTATCAGTGAATTTTGAAAGCAAAATTTTCAACTAATTTTAGAATACAGATAGTGTTTAGTAATACAAAAATCAATATTTTAAAGCTGCATCTACATATAGAAACTACGTTCATGTTTTTCTGCCATGATTTTGTGACTGGCTTCCTCTCTTTTATCCAATGCTTATTTAATGACTGCCCAGTATATTCATCTCACTTCCCTGTCTGCTAAACATTTCAGCTTTAAGTGGTCTTCCTCTTTCTTGAATTCTTATTGAAAGATAAAACTTTGTTAAAAAGGCCGCAGTTAATAATCTACCATTTAAAATTATTAATTGCTTTTTGTTTATTACATGTATTATTTATACATAACCTCAATATTACTATTTCTGAAGAAAAACTAAACATTCATTTTAAGAAAACTATAAAACTTAGCAAAATACTCCTCAGTGATTTAACAATACAACCTATCATTTAATATTGCCAATAACTTGGAATAGTTTTTAATTCTTGATTAATGCAGCTTTAATCGCATAACTCAACTTTAACCATAATACGTAGATAATTCTTAATATTAAGAATTCAGTAATGATTGAATGTTATAGAGTAATGAGTTACATCCAATCACTTAGAATCATTTAACAATTCTTCCAACAAATGAGCACCACCAAGGCCCATAAGAATTTGTTTTTGAGTTGTAAGCTAAATAAAATTCAGGGAGTGACCCCTTCACTGATTTCAATGAATATATTTATTCAATTCCTGCTAGTAAAAATTATTCTTTCCCCATTATTCTCATTAAAATTCCATTTGAGTCAACGTTTTTAACCTCTAAACAATATAGTTCCTTAATGCATATTTGTACATTCAAATTTTTATTCAGTGCAATGTATGATTATATAGTCTCTCAGTGTAAGCTGAAGTTTGTTTGATTGGAAATAGTATATTATTTTAGTTTATGACAAGATTTCAGATGAGCATAAGGCTTGTAACCCACTTTATCTGGAGGAATGTTTATCTTGAGTATCTCAGTTTTATTTGTACATACATAGTTCATTTTTGTTTTTATTTTTATGAAATAAATTTTTAATTTAATTCATCATTTTCAACGTATCTTTATTTTTCACACTGGACTTATAACCACACATCCACTAAAGGTAAATGTGGAATTTTTTTCTTTTTAAATTTTATTTAATTCATTTTTTTTTATACAGCAGGTCCTTATTAGTCATCAGTTTTATACACGTCAGTGTATACATGTCAATCCCAATCTCCCAATTCATCACACCACCACCGCAAACACCCACCACTTTCCCTCCTTGGTGTCCATATGTTTGTTCTCTACATCTGTGACTCAATTTGTGCCCTGCAAACCAGTTCATCTATACCATTTTTCTAGGTTCCACATATATGCATTACTATGTGATATTTGTTTTGCTCTTTCTGACTTACTTCACTCTGTATGACAGTGTGTAGGTCCATCCACACCTCTACAAATGACTCAATTTCGTTCCTTTTTATGGTTGAGTAATATTCCATTGTTTATATGTACCACATATTCTTTATCCATTTGTCTGTCGATGGGCATTTAGGTTGCTTCCATGACCTGGCTATTGTAAATAGTACTGCAATGAATACTGGGCTGCATGTGTCTTTTTGAAATAGTTTTCTCTGGGTATATGCCCAGTAGTGGGATTGCTGGATCATATGGTAATTCTATTTTTAGTTCTTTCTTTATTTACTTTTTTTGTGGTACACGGGCCTCACACTGCTGTGGCCTACCCACTGTGGAGCACAGGCTCCGGACGTGCAGGGCCAGTGGCCATGGCTCAAGGGCCCAGCCACTCTGCAGCATGCAGGATCCTCTCAGACCAGGGCATGAACCCGTGTCCCATGCATCGGCAGGCGAACTCTCAACCATTGCACCACAAGGGAATCCTATTTTTAGTTTTTTAAGGAACCTCTATACTGTTCTCCATAGTGGCTGTATCAATTTACATTCCCACCAACACTGCAAGAGGGTTTCCTTTTCTCCACACCCTCTCCAGCATTTGTTGTTTGTAGATTTTCTGGTGATGCCCCTTCTAACTGATGTGAGGTGATACCTCACTGTAGTTTTGATTTTCATTTCTCTAATAATTAGTGATGTTGAACAGTTTTCATGTGCTTCTTGGCCATCTGTATATCTTCTTTGGAGAAATGTCTATTTAGGTCCTATGCCCATTTTTGGATTGGGTTGTTTGTTTTCTTAATACTGAGCTGCATAAGCTGTTTATATATTTTGGAGATTAATCCTTTGTCCATTGATTCATTTACAAACATTTTCTCCCATTCTGAGGGTTGTCTTTTTGTCTTGTTTAGGATTTCCTTTGCTGTGCAAAAGCTTTGAAGTTTCATTAGGTCTCATTTGTTTATTTTTGTTTTTATTTCCATTACTCTAGGAAGTGGACCAAAAAAGACCTTGCCATGATTTATGTCAAAGAGTGTTCTTCCTATGTTTTCCTCTAAGAGTTTTATAGTGTCTGGTCTTACATTTAGGTCTCTAATCCATTTTGAGTTTATTTTTGTGTATGGTGTTAGGGAGTGTTCTAATTTCATTCTTTTGCATGGAGGTGTCCAGTTTTCCCAGCATCATTTATTGAAGAGATTGTCTTTTCTCGATTGTATATCCTTGCCTCCTTTGTCATAGATTAGTTGACCGTAGGTGTGTAGGTTTATCTCCGGGTTTTCTATCTTGTTCCATTGATCTATGTTTCTGTTTTTGTGCCAGTACTGTACTGTCATGATTACTGTAGCTTTGTAGTATAGTCTGAAGTCGGGGAGTCTGATTTCTCCAGCTCCGTTTTTTTCCCTCAGGACTGCTTTTTCTATTCAGGGTCGTTTCGGTCTCCATACAAATTTTAAGATTTTTTGTTCTAGTTCCGTAAAAAATGTCATTGGTAATTTAATAGGGAATACATTGAATCTGTAGATTGCTTTGGGTAGTATAGTCATTTTCACAATATTGATTCTTCCAGTCCAAGAACATGGTATATCTCCCCATCTGTTGGTATCATCTTTAAGTTATTTCATCAGTGTCTTGTAGTTTTCTTCATACAGGTCTTTTGTTTCCCTAGGTAGGTTTATACCTAGGTATTTTATTCTTTTGGTTGCAATGGTAAATGGGAGTGTTTCTTTAATTTCTCTTTCAGATTTTTTATCATTAGTGTATAGGAATGCAAGAGATTTCTGTGCATTAATTTTGTATAGTGCAACTTTACCAAATTCATTGATTAGCTCTAGTAGTTTTCTGGTGACATCTTTAGGATTCTCTATGTATAGTATCTTGTCATCTGCAAACAGTGACAGTTTTACTTCTTCTATTCCAATTTGTATTCTTTTTATTTCTTTTTCTTCTCTGATTGTCGTGGGTAGGACTTCCAAAACTATGTTGAATAATAGTGGTGAGAGTGCACACCCTTGTCTTGTTCCCGATATTAGAGGAAATGCTTTCAGATTTTCACCATTGAGAATGATGTTTGCTTTGGTTTTGTTATATATGGCCTTTATTATGTTGAGGCAGGTCCCCTCTATGCCCACTTTCTGGAGAGTTTTTATCATAAATGGGTGTTGAATTTTGTCAAAAGCTTTTTCTGCATCTATTGAGATGATCATGTTTTTTCTTCTTCAATTTGTTAATATGGTTTATCACATTAACTGATTTCCATATATTGAAGAATCCTTGCATCCCTGGGATAAATCCCACTTGATCATGGTGTATTATTCTTTTAATTTGTTGTTAGATTCTGTTTGCTAGTATTTTGTTGAGGATTTTTGCATCTATATTCATCAGTGATATTGGTCTGTATTTTTTTTTTTTTTTGCAGTATATTTGCCTGGTTTTAGTGTCAGGGTGATGGTGGCCTCATAGAATGAGTTTGAAGTGTTCCTTCCTCTGCAATTTTTTGGAAGAGTTTGAGAAGGATGGGTGTTTGCTCTTCTCTAAATGTTTGATACAATTCACCTGTGAAGCCATCTGGTCATGGACTCCTGTTTGTTGGAAGACTTTAAATCACAGTTTCAATTTCATTACTTGTGATTTGTCTGTTCATATTTTCTATTTCTTCCTGGTTCAGTCTTGGAAGGTTATACCTTCCTAAGAATTTGTTCATTTCTTCCAGGTTGTCTATTTTATTGGCATAGAGTTGCTTGTGGTAGTCTCTTAGGATGCTTTGTATTTCTGTGGTGGCTGTTGTAACTTCTCCATTTTCATTTCTAATTTTACTGATTTGAGTCCTCTCCCTCTTTTCCTTGATGAGTCTGGTTAATGGTTTATCAATTTTGTTTTTCTTCTCAAAGAACCAGCTTTTAGTTTTATTGATCTTTGCTGTTATTTTCTTTGTTTCTATTTCATTTATTTCTGTTCTGATCTTTATGATTTCTTTCCTTATGCTAACCCTGTGTTTTGTTTGTTCTTCTTTCTCTATTTCCTTTAGGTATATGGTTACATTGTTTATTTGAGATTTTTCTTGTTTCTTGAGGTTGGCTTGTATTGCTATAAACTTCCCTTTTAGAACAGCTTTTACTGCATCCCATAGGTTTTGGATCATCGTGTTTACATTGTAATTTGTCTCTAGGTATTTTTTTATTTCCTCTTTGATGTCTTCAGTGATCTCTTGGTTATTTAGTAATGTATTGTTTAGCCTCCATGTGTTTGTGTTTTTTACGTTTTTTCCCTGTAATTCATTTCTAATCTCATAACGTTGTGGTCAGAAAAGATGCTTGATATGATTGCAATTTTCTTAAATTTACTGAGTCTTGATTTGTGACCCAAGATATGATCTATCCTGGAGAATGTTCCATGCGCACTTGAGAAGAAAGTGTAATCGGCTGTTTTTGGATGGAATGTCCTATATTTCAATTAAATCTCTCTGGTCTATTGTGTCATTTAAAGCTTCTGCTTCCTCATTTATTTTCATTTTGGATGATCTGTCCATTGATGTAAGTGAAGTGTTAGTGTCACTCACTATTATTGTGTTACTGTCGGTTTCCTCTTTTATAGCTGTTAGCAATTGTCTTACATATTGAGGTGCTCCTCTGTTGGGTGCATATATATTTATAATTGTTATATCTACTTCGTGTATTGATCCCTTGATCATTATGTAGTGTCCTTCCTTGTCTCTTGTAACATTCTTTATTTTAAAGCCTGTTTTATCTGATATGAGTATTGCTACTCCAGCTTTCTTTTGATTTCCCTTTGCATGGAATATCTTTTTCCATCCCCTCACTTTCAGACTGTATGTGTCCCTATATCTGAAGTGGGTCTCTTTTAAACAGCATATAGATGGGTCTTGCTTTTGTATCCATTCAGTGAGCCTGTGTCTTTTGGTTGGAGCATTTAATCCATATACATATAAGGTAATTATCAATATGTATGTTCTTATGACAATTTTCTTAATTGTTTTGGGTTTGTTTTTGTAGGTCCTTTTCTTCTCTTTTGTTTCTCACTTAGAGAAGTTCCTTTAGCATTTGTTGTAGAGCTGGTTTGGTGGTACTGAATTCTCTTAGCTTTTGCTTGCTGTAAAACTTTTGATTTCTCCATCAAATCTGAAAGACATCCTTGTCCTGTAGAGTAATCTTGCTTGTAGTTCTTCCCTTTCATTACTTTAACTATATCATGCCACTCCCTTCTGGTTTGTAAAGTTTCTGCTGAGAAATCAGCTGTTAACCTTATGGGAGTTCCCTTGTATGTTATTTGTTGTTTTTCCCTTGCTGCTTTCAATAATTTTTCTTTGTCTTTAATTTTTGCCAATTTGGTTACTATGTGTCGGTGTGTTTCTTCTTGGGTTTATCCTGTATGGGACTCTCTGCACCTCCTGGACTTGGGTGGCCATTTCTTTTTCCATGTTAGGGAAGTTTTCGACTATAATCTCTTCAAATATTTTCTCGCATCCTTTCTCTCTCTCTTATCCTTCTGGGAACCCTATAATGCGAATGTTGTTGTGTTTAATGTTGTCCCAAAAGTCTCTTAGGCTGTCTTCATTTCTTTTCCTTCTTTTTTCTTTAGTCTGTTCTGCAGCAGTGAATTCCACCATTCTGTCTTCCAGGTCACTTATCCGTTCTTCTGCCTCAGTTATTCTGCTATTGATTCCTTCTAGTGTAGTTTTCATTTCAGTTATTGTATTGTTCATCTCTGCTTGTTTGTTCTTTAATTTTTCTAGTCTTTGTTAAACATTTCTTTCATCTTCTTGATCTTTGCCTCCATTTTTTCCCCAAGGTCCTGGATCATCTTCACCATCATTATTCTGAATTCTTTTTCTGGAAGGTTGCCTATCTCTACTTCATTTAGTTGTTTTTCTGGGGTTTTATCTTGTTCCTTCATCTGGTACATAGCTCTCTGCCTTTTCATCTTGTATATCCTTCTGTGAATGTGTTTTTTGTTCCACAGGCTGCAGGATTTTAGTTCTTCTTGCTTCTGCTGTCTGCCCTCTGGTGGATGAGCCTCTCTAAGAGGCTTGTGTAAGTTTCCTGATGGGAGGGACTGGTGGTGGGTAGAGCTGACTGTTGCCCTGGTGGGAAGAGCTCAGTAAAACTTTAATCCACTGGACTGCTGATGGGTGGGGCTGGGTTCCCTCCTTGTTGGTTGTTTTGCCTGAGGCAACCCAACACTGTAGCCTACATGGGCTCATTTGTGGGCCTAATGGCAGACTCTCGGAGGGCTCACATCAAGGAGTACATTCCAGAACTTCTGCTGCCAGTGTCCTTGTCACCACACTGAGACACAGCCACTGCCTGCCTCTTCAGGAGATGATACAGCACTAGCAGGTACGTCTGGTTCAGTCTCCCCTAGGGTCACTTCTCCTTCCCCTGGGTCCTGATGCTCACCCTACTTTGTGTGTTTCCTCCAAGAGTGGAGTCTCTGTTTCCCCCAGTCCTGTTGAAGTCCTGTAATAAAATCCCACTAACTTTCAAATTCTCATTCTCTAAGAATTCCTCCTCCAATTGCCAGACCCCCAGGTTGGGAACCTGATGTGGGGCTCAGAACTTTCACTCCAGTTGGTTGACTTCTGTGGGAAAAGTGTTCTCTAGTCTGTGAGTCACCCATGCAGCAGTTATGGTATTTGATTCTACCATCTCATTGTGGCTTCTCCTTTGTCTTTGTATGTGGGGTATATTTTATGGTGAGTTCCAGTGTCTTCCTGTTGATGATTGTCCAGCAGCTAGTTGTGATTCTGGTGTTCTCACAAGAGGTAGTGAGAGCATGTCCTTCTACTCTGCCATCTTGGTTCCTAATCCCTCATTTTTGTTCTTGACAGACTGTTTTCCTTATGAAAATTTCTTTTTCTTGATAATATAGTTTAACCACTCTGGACCTCACTTTCTTCACCTGTAAAATGAAAATAACAGTGGTCCCTTCATCAGGGGATGAGCCTGGCATATAGTGAAAAAATGTGGTTGTTAGTACTCTTAGTTGTGGTGGCTAGAGAAAGCACTATCACAAAACAACACTGGTTTGACATAGTGGCAAATAATCAGTATGCCCGAATTTTTCCCCTGCAGAATCTGTAGTAATGAGTAGTCATTTTGTTGACACAGAATAACAATTTGGTGATATTTTTCCTCTCTGTGTTCCACGGGGACTCCTGGATGAACTAAAAATTCAATCTAGGTGTACCAAACCATTTCAATTAGAGCAATAACAAGCAGGAAGAATTTGTTCAGCAGGGGGAAGTATATCAAAAGCAGATAAATTATTATATTAAAATCTTGTGTTTTCATATATTTCATTCATTTTTATCACTTGTCATTGCAATTTTTATTTTTCTCAACTTTCTGTGAAATTATATCTCAAATTATTCAAACGTCTGGTCCATTGATTGATGCCGTTGAATGAAAAGTATCTTTTCTAGAGCTATTGTATCATGAGCCCATCACAGGGAGGCTGAGCATGTGTACTCTGGGTTGAGTCAGTGATACAATGTACTGTTTTAAAGAGGTAAAGATTCTTCACATTAACAAAGAATCTAACATTGTGTCCCAGAACTTTCCATGTAGATAGAAAGGCCAGTATAATATTACTTTTTAGAAAAAAAGAAAGGGCTATGTTCATTAGGACTGTTTCACATGGACAGTGTATATACTGTATTATGGACCTAATATCCAGTATAATCTAAATACTACAATTGTAAAGAATAGGTGATTTAATTCCAAATGAAATTAAATTTTAAACAGAGAAGTTATTTTTTCTCAGCTTAGACTCTCCCATTCTTCATAATTACTCAAAAATATTACAGATCTTGTCTTAGGAAGATTCACCAGAAAATTGTGGTGTCGCTTTTAGGTGCAAGAATTTAGGAAATGTTAATTGAGAAGCTCCTTGAGTGATCCTAGAAAACCCACTTAGTGCTTCTCTTTCAGTTTATTATTGTGAATGGGAATAATACTTGTGTTTTAACCTACATTCCTGACAATAGAAATCAAGATATGAAATATGTTTGATTAGCTTTTGCTCTTTGGACAGAAGACAATGGAAAAAATTATACTGAAAATAAACCCACTTCTCTACTTTACACCACTTTCTCCTGACCAAAAAAAAGAGAGAGAGAGAGAAACAACAACAACAACAACAAAAACAACAAAACCTTGAAAGTTGAAAACCCATACCTGTCTGGTCTGGACTGGCATTCTGGTTAAGTCTTTCTTTTCTTAATGCTCAAGTTAATATTTCTTGATTGTGAGAAATAGACTTCTAAATACAACTCCATAGACTCCCCAAACTTACCAGAATTGGAAACAAATGACTTTTTTATTATTCCAAAAATAAGACTGCCAAAAGGACGAGCGTTCGCTCTCATTACATTCATTTAAATGAGGTGTCACAGACTTAGAAAGTAATTGTAAAAGGGGAATAGAAACAACTTGAGCAATGGAAGTGTTACAGGATTATGTATGGTGAGCTGACAACAACATTCACTTTTCATTTGTGATTTATATTCCACTTTATTTCCAAAAGGTTTGAGAAAGTCTAACACTTATTTGGAAATACAAGTTCTGAAGTTTTTAAAAAGACAGTCACATAACCTTATTACACTATTATCATACCTATAGTATAAGAATTTTTACCACTCCACATGAACACAAATGCAAAAATTGTTTCAATATATTATTCTTCCTTTTTTTGTTGTTTTGTGTATGGATTTATGAAAAAGCATTGACTGGTATTTTAAATGAAGCTATTTTAAATAATTTTTGGTGGGGGGAGATAGAAGTGATACATCTTTTTATTTGTTTGCTTTCATCTAAGCCAAAACGATGCATACATAGAAACATCACTTGTGAAAATCAGAGTACAATCTCTTTGTTAACATATTGTTTACCATATTTTTACTAATAAAATTACTTACAAGAAAACGCTTTGAAAGAATCATATTTGACTTCAATCATGACTCAAGGATGTTCTGTCTGGAAATTCAGGGACCATGTTTTATTGTGAAAGAAATTTTGTAGCCTTATTTCAGCAGCATTGAGTTTCTTACTTTTCTGTAATCAGTGAAAGGAAAGCAATGATTAATGAGCTTCTCGGCCTGCTCTTTGTCTCACTCATGACACATTTGCCAAGTGCTTCAGCCTGCGAAGCTCAATTACCAAGCTCAATTATTAACAAATTTCTGTGAACGCTTCAAAGCAATTGTGGTAAATAAGAGTCATAATTCTCTGCCAGTTTCCAAATAAGAAATGTATATTAATTGACCAGGATTAATAAGACACTACTCTCTATTTACATACTCCTTGAATTTTTAAGGAATTTAGATTCCTCAGAAGCTTGGGTGTATAATAAAAAAACTTATTTTTATGTTCTTATTATGCTTCCTACTTACATTTTTGACTTTGGAGGGTATTTCTCAAAATCTTTGTTTTGTCTCAGTTTCATTATTTTAAAAATAGAAATGATAATAATGGCAATGACCTCACAGGCAGTTGAGCTCGAGATTATGAAAATACTTTGTAACTACAAGGTGCAGTGAGTTGTTATTACTGTGAGCTAATTAGAGGAACACTGGTTTATCACCATCTTCATCACAATGTCACCAGTAGGAAGAAAAGGGCTCCAAGTTGTCCATTCTGCTCTGTTTAAGTCTTTTGTTTTTTTTTTTTTGTGGTACGCTGGCTCCTCACTGTTGTGGCCTCTCCCGTTGTGGAGCACAGGCTCTGGACGCGCAGGCACAGTGGCCATGGCTCACGGACCTAGCTGCTCCGTGTCATGTGGGATCTTCCCAGAGCAGGGCATGAATCCGTGTCCCTTGCATCGGCAGGCGGACTCTCAACCACTGCACCACCAGGGAAGCCTTGTTTAAGTCTCTTTTTAAATGAACAGATAGTATATTCCCACCATGTACACCATACATATTGTAAGGAACATAAAGGTGTATAGAATATGAAAGACAGCTCATATTGTTCCAAGCTTCCCAAACATCAGGGGAGTCACTTGGTCCTATTTAGAAATTCATCCTCAAAGTCTAAATAGAGATATGATTCCCCAACTTTCTTGGCCTTCTCATACACTATTCCTGTTTCTTAGTTGAAAAGATAAATGAAATCCCAAAGTTGGTTTCTCAAGTGTTCATTTACCATCTGCTATGATTGTTGCCCTTGACTTGGAAGGGTTTATCTTGTGGACTTAGAAAGCAAATGCATAGTGACACAGGTTGTCTATTGAGCTACTTAGAAGAAATATAATACTGACCATTCTCAATTCCTAGACTTTGGGAAATGTTGACAGGACCACCCCTGCAAGTTTAGTAAGCTGGAGCTTAGTTTCACAGACCTGAGTCAAAGGATTTAAAAATTTTGGGGTTCAACACAGTAGTTTTCCTCATATTAGGCCCCTGAAAAAAGGAGAGGGAAAAAAAAACCCTGTGGTTAAAGCACAAAGAAGGGGTACTACTGACTACCTTCAGAAAGATACTGGAATGTGATTAACTTTTATAAAATGTATTTGAGAAATTTGCTAGTTAATAATAGCAGTGCTATCCAGACTGGGGACATCTCTTTCAAAAACTCATTATCCTGGAGTCTTGCACATCAATGCTCATGATTTCCTAGGTACAGTAATAGCAACACCTACTTATATCTACCTGTCATTTGAAGTTATCAAAATGATAAAGAGCTGCTGTTTGGAATCTGGCTCTAGTTTAATACCAAAATGATAGTATAGCTCAGAACTTCATGTCTTATGTAAAAGATATGTCTTGTTTATTGTTTAGATGTTCTAAGCTTCATTTTCATGATAATGGTTACTAAAAGGAGAGCTATGTTCTTCCCAATGGAGCCGCATTCATACTTAGTCCACTTTTTATAAAGGAAATCAAGGAGTGACAAGAATTGTAGTTGCTTTTATGTTCTAGAAATTATTTAGTTTTAGCAACAACAGAGGAGAAACTACTACTATGAATCTGGATATTTTCTCTTTTCTTATTATGCCTAGCATTATTATTTTTATAATTTCTTCGTCTCTGAATCTAGGAGGAAAAATATCCTTAAGATTTTCCCCTCAGAAACAGTAATAATTAGTAGATTCTAAAATGATCAAGCAATAACCTTTCATAAAAGATTATTTAAAATTGTGCTTCTTTGAATTTTCTATGTTTACCTAGTATTATCTACGGGGTAATGTTGTGCCTCTGTGTCCATAACTGTTTTTTTTTTTTTTCTTGTTTTAAAGTCATGAAATGAGTGACTTATTTTTAAAAAAAGCTATGTTGTCTAAAAACTCATGTACGAGAGGAAAACAAAGTGACTGACTGCTATTATACTGTACTATTCCAAAGCCTCTTTACCCTCCTGCAAGACAGGTTACCAGCTCAATATTCAAAATAGCGTAAAAAAGAAAGAAGTCAATGTTACTTAATGGTATAACAATAGGAAAAATTGAGCAAAAACATTAATAATTATTATCGTAAATTGTTTACTGCAAAATGGAATAATGAATGACTACTGCTATCTAATTTTTCTAAAATAAAATGTAGAATAAAGTAAAAAAAGCAAAAAGAAATAGGGCTGACAGTAGGCTACAAAAATGTTGATCATTTTCTTCTAAATCTGACAGATCAAATATTCATGGTATGTGAACTACCCATGCTTTTCCTGAGAATAGAATTTACAGAGTTAGAATAATGTGGAAGGAAAAGGAAAAATCCCTCAGAAGTATAATTTCGCATGGAAGCTGAATTACATATTCCTGAGATTGTTGTTCCCCTGTGACATAGCTTCAATGATGCTTTCTTAGATGGGCAGACCTGAATTGATAGATTGTTCTAGAAAGACAAGAAAGGGTCCCCAGATTTGGATCATGTTGCCCATTCTACCCCCATCACTTTCTACAAGCAACAAGGGTAGAAGGTACTCACTTTACCCTAGAGGTTCCTCCAGATGTTGTCAATTATCATCAGAATTTATTTTCTTAGAAAAAATGTTGTCCATTAGTATAAACACATTTAAATGTCCTTTTAAAATAGTCAATATTTAATGGTAAAAAATCTAATAAATTAAAAGCATCTTTAAAATAATATTATTTAATATCAATTAATGGGATTGAAATTGATAATTTGTTCCCTATACTACTTAGTTTTACCAAAAAATAAAATGGAAATTACATAATTTGATCAAAGTTCTCTGCATAAATTATTTCCTTGATTTTTATTTATTTATCAGAGTCTACATCAGAGTGTTGCGTTTGATGGAATTACAGCAAGATGCATTTCCTAAAGGATAAGGGACAAAGAAATAAATCAAGAATAATTCCATTGGCAGAACGAGTTCCTCTTTCTGCCTTATTTTATTTTTTGAGATGCAGGAAACGTAAAAGATTATCAGTGAAGTAGATTAGCATTTAGATATACAAGCAAACACAAACTGGCTTTTCTCCAGTTTTTACCCACTGATGTCATCTGGGAAATGGGCTGGCCTCACATTTGATATAGGACAATGAAGGTGTGAAGGAGGTGTCACTGACATAAAGTAAATGTTTGATACAAACATAAATACCAGAGTGATCCCTAACTCTCCAGCTTTCTGGGCTCTATATTATTGGAATATCCAATAAAATAATCTGTATTCTTATTTTGCATTTTATCACAGGAAATATAGAATACTCCTGTTATTGGTGGTATTTTCAAGAGTTGGATTTGGGCCATTGCATGCCCTGATTGTTGCCTATAAGCTTGAACTCTCAACTCTTCCTGCCATCTCCTCTAGACTTTTTCTGAACATTTTGTTATAAATTCTCCAGGCTGCTCTAGCTCATTCTTGTTTACTTCTACACAAAATAACAAAGAGATTATTTCCATAATGCCCCAAGTTCAGGGACCTGCCTTTCTCTTACCAGTTGGAAAACTAAATCTTCATGTAGTTTTTACATAGAGAGCAGATACTGTGTTTCAACTTGGATGTTGTGTTTCAGAATTGAGAGGCTTATAAATATGTGCTTTCCTAAACTAAAAGTTCCTTAATTTTTTGGTCCCAGGAACTCGTTATACTCTTGAAATACTGAGGTCCTTAAACAGCTTTCCTTTATGTGGGCTATATCTCCTGATATTTATCCTACCAGGAATTAAGAGAAATGTTAAAAATATTTATATATTAATAATTAATCTAGAAGTGAGAGAATGGCATGGACTTATATACACTACCAAATGTAAAATAGAAAGCTAATGGGAAGCAGCCATATAGCACAGGGAGATCAGCTCGGTACTCTGTGACCACCTAGAGGGGTGGGGTAGGGAAGGTGGGAGGGAGACACAAGAGGGAGGAGATATGGGGATATATGTATATGTATAGCTGATTCACTTTGTTATAAAGCAGAAACTAACACACCATAGTAAAGGAATTATACTCCAATAAAGATGTTTAAAAAAATTCACCTAAAATAATAATAATAAACCCAAGCAGTTAACTTTTTTATGGAAAATAACTGTTTTCCAAAACCAAAAACAATTTCATGAGAACAATGATCCTGCATATTTTTCAAAATTTTTAAACATCTGGCGTAATAGAAGACAGTGGATTTTCACTTCTGCTTCTGCATTGAAGGTGTTGCAATACAGTGCTTTGGTCAAAATATACAAAGAAAATCTGGATGAAGTTTGTGAAGTATAGGTAACATTCAAAGAAGATTATGAAGAAAATAGGGAGGAGTACAGTCAGTTCTGCATTAATGGCACACATGCATTCCTAAAAAGCGCAGGAAAATAAAGTTTTATGAAAACAAGGTTAAGAACAGATATAGTGTTTCAAAATTTCTCAGTGACATGCAAAGAACTGGTTGGGAATCTAATTTAAAAACAGATAGGAATCTAATAAAAATGGTAGCAAAGTTTTACACATTAAATAATTAAGAAATGAATAAATACTATAATACAGCACTTTACCTTGCCAAAGACCTGAAGTTTGTTCATGAAACTAGGTGAACCACCTAGTTGGGTCATGGAACCACCTACCTAGCTCCCAGGTCCACCACCCTAAGGGCGAGGGAAGAGAACAAAAGGGAGACAAAAAAGAGAGGAGAGAGATGAGAAAGAAAAGAGAACACAAACATAGAGGAAAAGTACAAGATAAGTTGAGAGGAAATGAGTAAAACTAAAGAGGCGAGAGTGTGGGGCCCTGTGTCCTTGGCAATTGGAAGGGTTGCAGCTTGTGTGTTTCTGTGTAGTGGCAGTGGGAGGGTGAAGTGAAATCTATTAGAACGTCAGATGTGCATGGGTGCATCACAATATCCTTGTGACATGTGTGCTCCAGTGTGTTTTGTGTATTCCTACAAGGCACCCACAGTTTTCTGCATTCATCTAGTGATAACTGTTGGAATAAATTCAGATTTGCAAAACAAGCATTAAAATAGAATTATTTTTTGTAGCCTTTTCAGATAATTGTGGATATTTTTGATATTACACGAAAATTCAACAAGTTTTAGCATCTTAAAACTTAATTGCAATGTCTAGGAAAACTCATATGAGAGGAACACAGAGGCTGTTTCCATCATCTTTCCCTGTGAACCCCTCACTTTTAAAACCAGCAAAGTGAGGAGGCTGAATGCACTCTGAGTCAAGAACAAGAGCTGTGTCTCCCTCTTATGAGAGCACCAGAATCACAACTAACTGCTGAAAAATCGTTGACATGAAGACACTGGAACTCACCAAAAAGATACCCCACATCCAAAGGCAAAGGAGAAACCACAGTGAAATGGTAAGAGGGGTGCAATCACAATAAAATCAAATCCCATAACTGCTGAGTGGGTGACTCACAAACTGAAGAACACTTATACCAGAGAAGTCCACCCACTGAGGTGAAGGTTCTGAGACCCATGTCAGGATTCCCAATCTGGGGGTTCAGCAACAGAAGGAGGAATTCCTAGAGAATCAGAATTGAAGGCTACAGGGATTTGATTGCAACAGGACTGGGGGAAACAGAGACTCCACTAATGGATGGCACACATAAAGCCTTGTGCACACCAGGACCCAGGGGGAAGGAGCAGTGACCCCACAGGAGACTGAACAAGACCTACCTGCTAGTGTTGGATGGTCTCCTGCAGCGGAGTGGGGTGGCTGTGTCTCACTGTGAGGACAAGGACACTGGCAGTAGAGGTTTGGGGAAATACTCCATGGCGTGAGCCCTCTCAGAGTCCGCCATTAGCCCCACCAAAGAGCCCAGGTGGCTCCAGTGTTGGATCACCTCAGACCAAACAAACAACAGGGAGAGAACCCAGCCCCCCCAGAAACAGAAAAGCAGATTAAAGTTTTACTGAGCTCTGCCCACCAGAGCAATAGCCAGCTCTACCCACCACCAGACCCTCACATCAGGAAACTTAAACAAGCCTCGTAGATAGCCTCATCCACCAGAGGGCAGACAGCAGAAGCAGGAAGAACTACAATCCTGCAGCACATGGAACAAAAACCACATTCACAGAAGGATAGACCAGATAAAAAGGCAGAGAGCTATGTACCAGATGAAGGAACAAGATAAAACCCCAGAAAAACAACTAAATGAAGTAGAGATAGGCAACCTTCCAGAAAAAGAATTCAGAATAATGATGGTGAAGATGATCCAGGACCTTGGGGAAAAAATGGAGGCAAAGATCAAGAAGATGAAAGAAATGTTTAACAAAGACTAGAAAAATTAAAGAACAAACAAGCAGAGATGAACAATACAATAACTGAAATGAAAACTACACTAGAAGGAATCAATAGCAGAATAACTGAGTCAGAAGAACAGATAAGTGACCTGGAAGACAGAATGGTGGAATTCACTGCTGCAGAGCAAACTAAAGAAAAAAGAAGGAAAAGAAATGAAGACAGCCTAAGAGACTTCTGGGACAACATTAAACACAACAACATTCGCATTATAGGGTTCCCAGAAGGATAAGAGAGAGAGAAAGGACGCGAGAAAATATTTGAAGAGATTATAGTCGAAAACTTCCCTAACATAGGAAAGGAAATGGCCACCCAAGTCCAGGAGGTGCAGAGAGTCCCATACAGGATAAACCCAAGGAGGAACATGCTGAGACACATAGTAATCAATTTGGCAAAAGTTAAAGGCACAGAAAAATTATTGAAAACAGAAAGGGAAAAATGACAAATAATATACTAGGGAACTCCCATAAAGTTAATAGCTGATTTCTCAGCAGAAACTTTACAAGCCAGATGATAGTGGCATGAAATATTTAAAGTGATGAAAGGGAAGGACCTACAACCAAGATTACTTTACTCAGCAAGGATGTCTTTCAGATTCGACAGAGAAATCAAAAACTTTACAGCAAGCAAAAGCTAAGAGAATTCAGCACCACCAAACCAGCTGTACAACAAATGCTAAAGGAACTTCTCTAAGTGGGAAACACAAGGGGAGAAAAGGACCTGCAAAAACAAAACAAAACAATTAAGAAAATGGTAATAGGAGCATACATATCGATAATTACCTTAAACATGAATGGATTAAATGCTCCAACCAAAAGGCAGAGGCTCGCTGAATGGATACAAAAACAAGACCCATATAGATGCTGTTTACAAGAGACCCACTTCAGACCTAGGGACACATACAGACTGAAAGTGAGAGGATGGAAAAAGATTTCCATGGAAAAGGAAATCAAAAGAAAGATGGAGTAGCAATCCTCATATCAGATAAAGTAGACTTTAAAATAAAGAATATTACAAGAGACAAGAAAGGACACTACATAATGATCAAGGGATCAATCGAAGAAGATATAACAATTATAAATATATATGCACCCAACATAGGAGAACCTCAATGTATAAGGCAACTACTAGCAGCTATAAAAGAGGAAATCAACAATAACATATAATAGTAGGGGACATTAAAACCTCATTTACACCAATGGACAGATTATCCAACAGAAAAGTAATAAGGAAACACAAGCTTTAAATGACACAATAGACCAGATAGAATTTAATTGATATTTATAGGACATTTCATCCAAAAACAGCAGATTACACTTCTTCTCTAGTGCACATGGAACATTCTCCAGGATAGATCACATCTTGGGTCAGAAATCCAGCCTCAGAAAATTTAAGAAAACTGAAATCATATCAAGCATCTTTTCCAACCACAACACTATGAGATTAGAAATAAACTAGAGGGAAAAAAAGGTAAAAAACAGAAACTCACGGAGGCTAAACAATACGTTACTAAATAACCTAGAGATCACTGAAGAAATCACAAAGGAATTCAAAAAATACCTAGAAAAAATGACAATGAAAACACGATGATCCAAAACCTAAGGGATGGAACAAAAGCAGTTCTAAGAGGGAAGTTTATAGCAATACAATCCTACCACAAGAAGAACAAATATCTCAAATAAACAACCTAACCTTACACCTAAAGGAACTAGAGAAAGAATAACAAAGAAAACCCAAAGTTAGCAGAAGGAAAGAAATCATAAATATCAGAGCAGAAATAAATGAAATAGAAACAAGGAAGATGATAGCAAAAATCCATAAAACTAGAAGCTGGTTCTTTGAGAAGATAAACAAAATTGATAAACCATTAGCCAGACTCATCAAGAAAAAGAGGGAGAAGACTCAAATCAATAAAAGTAGAAAAGAAAAAGGAGAAGTTACAAGAGACACCACAGAAATACAAAGCATCCTAAGAGACAACTACAAGCATCTCTATGCCAATAAAATGGATAACCTGGAAGACATGGACAAATTCTTAGAAATGCACAACCTTCTGAGGCTGAACCAGGAAGAAATAGAAAATATGAACAGACCAATCACATGTAATGAAACTAAAACTGTGATTAAAAATCTTCCAACAAACAAAAGTCCAGGATCAGATGGTTTTACAGATGAATTCTATCAAACATTTAGAGAAGAGCTAACACTCATCGTTTTCAAACTCTTCCAAAAAATTGCAGAGGAAGGAACACTCCCAAACTCATTCTATGAAGCGCCCATCGCCCCAATACCAAAACCAAAGATACTACAAAAAAAGAAAATTACAGGGCAATATCACTGATGAATATAGATGCAAAAATCCTCAACAAAGTACTAGCAAACAGAATCCAACAACACATTAAAAGGATCATACACCATGATCAAGTGAGATTTATCCCAGGGATGCAAGGTTCTTCAATATATGTAAATCAATCAATGTGATACACCATATTAACAAATTGAAGAAGAAAAACCATATTAACATCTCAATAGATGCTGAAAAAGCTTTTGAGAAAATACAACACATATTTATGATAAAAACTCTCCAGAACGTTGGCATAGAGGAAACCTACCTCAGCATAATAAAGACCTTACAAAAAACCCACAGCAAACATCATTCTCAATGGTGAAAAACTGAAAGCATTTCAGCTAAGACAGTAACAAGACAAGGATGTCCACTCTCACCACTATTATTCAACATAGTTTTGGAAGTCCTAGCAACAGCAATCAGAGAAGAAAAAGAAATAAAAGGAATCCAAATTTGAAAAGAAGAAGTAAAACTGTCACTGTTTGCAGGTGACATGATACTATACATAGAGAATCATAAGATGCTACCAGAAAACTACTAGAGCTAATCAATGAATTTGATAAAGTAGCAGGATACAAAATTAATGCACAGAAATCTCTTGCATTCCTATGCACTAATGATGAATAATCTGAAAGAGAATTTAAGGAAACACTCCCAATTACCACTGCAACAAAAAGAATAAAATACCGAGGAAAAACCTACTTGGGAGACAAAAGACCTGTATGCAGAAAACAATAAGACACTGCTGAAAGAAATTAAACATGATGCCAACATATGGAGAGATATACCATGTCCTTGGATTGGAAGAATTAATATTGTGAAAATGACTATACTACCCAAAGCAAACTACAGGTTCAATGCAATCACTATAAAAATACCAATGACAATTTTTACAGAAATAGAAAAAAAATTCTTAAAATTTGTATGGAGACACAAAACACCCCAAATAGCCAAGCAGTCTTGAGGGGAAAAAACGGAGCTGGAGGAATCAGACTCCCTGACTTCAGACTATACTACAAAGGTACAGTAGTCAAGACAGTATTGTGCTTGCACAAAAATGGAAATATAGGTCAATTCAACAAGATAGAAAGCCCTGAGATAAACCCACACACCTATAGTCAATTAATCTATGACAAAGGAGGCCAGGCTATACAATGGAGAAATGACAGTCTCTTCAATAAGTGGTGCTGGGTAAATTGGACAGTCACATGTAAAAGAACGAAATTAGAACACTCCTTAACACCATACACAAAAATAAACTCAAAATGGATTAGAGACCTAAGTGTAAGACTGGACACTATAAGACGCTTAGAGGAAAACATAGGAAGAACAGTCTTTGACATAAATCTCAGCAAGAATTTTTTTGACACACCTCCTAGAGTAATGGAAATAAAAAGCAAAAATAAACAAATGGGACCTAATGAAACTTAAAAAGCTTTTGCCAACAATAGTACCTACAAACAACATGAAAAGACAACCCTGAGAATGGGAGAAAATATTTGCAAATGAATCAATGGACAAAGGATTAATCTCCAAAATATATAAACAGCTCATGCAGCTCAATATTTAAAACACAAACAACCCAATCCAAAAAATGGGCAGAAGACCTAAAGAGACATTTCTCCAAAGAAGACATACAGATGGCCAAGAAGCACATGAAAATCTGCTCAACATCACTAATTATTAGAGAAATGCAAATCAAAACTACAATGAGGTATCACCTCACACCTTTTAGAAGGGGCATCATCAGAAAATCTACAATAACATATGCTGGAGAGGGTGTGGAGAAAAGGGAACACTCTTGCAGTGTTGGTGGGAATGTAAATTGATACAGCCACTATGGAGAACAGTATGGAGGTTCCTTAAAAAACTAAAAATAGACCTACCATATGACCCAGCAATCCCACTACTGGGCATATTCCCAGAGAAAACCATAATTTAAAAAGACACATGCACCCTAATGTTCATTGCAGCCCTATTTACAATAACCAGGACATGGGAGCAACCTAAATGCCCATTGACAGATAAATGGATAAAGAAGATGTGGCACATATATACAATGGAATATTGCTCAGCCAGAAAAAGAAATAAAATTGAATCTTTTGTAGAGACGTGGGTGAATCTAGAGACTGTCATACAGAGTGAAGTAAGTCAGAAAGAGAAAAACAAATATCGTTTATTAATGCATATATGTGGAACCTAGAAAAATGGTATTGATGAACCAGTTTGCAGGGCAGAAATTGAGACACAGATGTAAAAACAAATGTATGGACACCAAGGGGGGAAAGTGGCGAAGGTGGTGGTGGTGGTGTGATGAATTGGGAGATTGGGATTCATATATATACATTAATATGTATAAAATGGATAACAAATAAGAATTTGCTCTTTAAAAAAATAAATAAAATTAAATTTAAAAAAGACTTAATTGCAATGTGGAATCTAAAACCATATTAATAAGATATTTGTGTGCTTACATTAAAATTATGTATGATTTTGTAACATGTTTTGGTCATTTGGAAATTATTGGTCTCCTTAATTATGCAGATCTTCCACATGGTGATACTTTTCATTGTACAATATTAAAAAAAATTACATTTGTTAATACCACCACTAAACTCATCAGAAAAATTGTTGGAGAGCCACATTGTGGCAGATCAAATTTCCCTAAATTTTCAATATTTAATACAATTAGTTTCTTTACTGCTTCATCAAAGACATTCTTTTCTTTCTTTCTTTTTTTTTTTTTTTTTTTTTTTTTTTGCGGTACGTGGGTCTGTCAATGTTGTGGCCTCTCCCGTTGCGGAGCACAGGCTCCGGACACGCAGGCTCAGCGACCATGGCTCACGGACCCAGCCGCTCCGCGGCATGTGGGATATTCCCGGACTGGGGCACAAACCCATGTGCCCTGCATCGGCAGGCGGACTCTCAACCACTGCGCCACCAGTGAAGCCCTCATCAAAGTCATTCTTAAGTGAAACTGGCTCTCTCTTTTTTCTTTTTTAACTGAGATTGTGTGGATATGGAGGTGAAGAAAACAAGGAGTGCTACTACAGCTTGGTGCCACTGCTTTGATTCAGACAAAGGCACCAGCATTTTTAACCACCATTGTTTTTTGCACCATCAGCATGCAAATGTGAATACAGTGAAAAAGATCAATAATGTCTAAGTGTTTCATGAAAAAAAATTGACCTTACTGATTCCCTGGAAGTGTCTCAGAGTTTGCAGTCAATAATTTGTGAACTGTTGTTCTGTACAAAAGGGTCTACTGCATCTGACCTTTACCTTTAATCACATAGACAACTGGAAGAAGCTTTGAAATTACAGCATTTCTTAAATAGCCTTTATTGCCAGAAAAATCTTAGGGTGTGTTCTAGATCAATTCTTTCCAATGAATTGTCTTGGACAATAGAATAGAGGATAATAGAATAATTTTTCTTCTGATTAAAAAAAAATTAGTTCCAGCCATATAGGAAAAAAAAGCCATATAGGAAAAATGTTACATGTGCATATTTTTTGTTTGATCTCAACACTGAATTTTAATGGCCTATAGAAAGCATCTATTACACTGAGGGCTTTTATCTATTAACGCTGACATTTTAGAGTGTCAGTGGGCTTATGGTCTGAGAAACATGGTCCTGAAAGGTGTTTTGAAATATCACTTTCTCACTCCCACCCCAAGACCATTGGTTATGCATACAGTGGACTTCCCAGAAAATACTGTATTGAAGCTGGACAAAGTAAGAGAACGTGGCCCAGGAATTCTTTCTCTTAGGAAGAAGAAAGACGTAAGAGGAAGAAAACATTTTAGTAACCTTCACTCTCTGTTAATTGACACATAATTAAAAAGTAGACAGCAGGCTTCCCTGGTGGCGCAGTGGTTGAGAGTCTGCCTGCTGATTCAGGGGACACGGGTTCGTGCCCCGGTCCGGGAAGGTCCCACATGCCACAGAGCGTCTAGGCCCGTGAGCCATGGCCGCTGAGCCTGCGCGTCCGGAGCCTGTGCTCCGCAACGGGAGAGGCACAACAGTGAGAGGCCCACATGCCGCCAAAAAAAAAAGTAGACAGGACACCCAATAATGCCATGCTGAATAATTTCAGCACATGTCTGATACTGGAAAAACAGGATTTTCTCATTTCCCATAGTTTGTCACACAGATTTGTGTGCATCTTTGTCAAGAGTCTGAGAAAAAAATAACACATGACTTATGTTTACAATCATGTAATCCATGTATTTGCCCCACATATACACAATCCTTGTTGTTTAGAGAAGTTTTCTTTGTAGGCTTAATTGATAAATTTCTGTTTCTTCTTTACACTGGCTACTAGAGAATTGGGAAGGAAATATAGGGACTAAGGGCTTGAAGCATATAATATTGCTTAAAATCACATAGAATTGCTCATGTATGAATTATTAGCAAGAGAAATTTCCACTTAGAAATTTGAAAACTGGTGTATAGGGTTATGTTGAGACACACACATGCACGCACACACACACCCACACACACACACACACACACACCAGAAAAGACATTCTACAAATAGCAATGGTTTAAACAAGATAGGAGTTTCTTTCCTTCCTTCCATTTTTTTTTTTTTTTTTGTGGCCACGCGGCATGTGGGATCTTAGTTTCCCAACCAAGGATCACCCACAGCCCCTGCACTGGAAGTGCGGAGTCTTAACCTCCAGATCCAGGGAAGTCCTTATTTCTTTCTTTCATAAAATAAGCCTGGAAGTTGATAGTTCAGGAATGATACAGATTTTCCACTATGTCTCAAGCATCCTGGTTTCAACATTTCTGCTCTGTACCTCAGTACTCATCCCTGAGTTTCCTTGGGGGATTGGCTCCAGGACCCCCTGCAGATACCAAAGTCTGAGGGTACTCAAGTCCCTTATATTAAAAGTCTCTTACATAAAATTGCCTATAACCTATATGTATCCTCCCATATACTTTAAATCATCTCTAGATTATTTACAGTACCTAATAAAATGTAAATGCTTTGTAAATAATTGCCAGCATGTGCAAAATTCAAGTTTTGCTTTTTGAAAATTTCTGGATTTTTACAAAAATATTTTTGATCCAAATTAGTTGAATTTGTGGATGTGGAGCCTGTAGATGCAGAGGGCTGACTACTGTGGTTTTTATCTTCAAGTTCACCTCATAATCCAAGAGGGCTGCTAGAGATCCAGATATCATATCTACATTCCAGGCAAGCAACAAGAATAAGAGAGAATATCTCCTTCCTTTTTTAGAGATCCACATGACATTTTTGCTAACATCTCATCGGCCCACATTTAGTCACAATGTTTAGTCATAGCCCATCAAGGGAAGATGGAATGCTTTATTTTTTAATTGGACAAATGAATATCTGGAGTAAAATTAAAGTGACTGTGTCTCTGTCACAGAAATGCTCATTGCTCTTAAAAATTTTTTGTTATTCTTGCTTTCATTTAATTTTTATGGAAAATACAAAACAGACAAAATAGTATATGAACTCTCATACACCTATTATTAAATCATGGCCAATATTTTTTCACCTGTATCACCAATGTCTTCCTTCCTCCTGTTTATTCTTTATTTTCTAATTGAGGTGAAATTCCCAGAGCATAAAATTAAGCATTGTAAAGTGAACCATTCAGTGGCATTTAGCCCATTCACAGTGCTGTGCAACCACCACCTCTATCTAGTTCTAAAACATTTTAATTACCCCCAAAGTAATCCTTTATCCATTGAGCAGTTGCTCCCATTTCCCCACTCCTCCCAGCCCCTGGCAACCACCAGTGTGTGTTCTGTCTCTTTGGTATCTTTTTTGTTATTCTTATTTTTTATTTGTCTTTGTTTTTGCCTCAATCCTTTTATTCTTCCTATTTAAAAAATTGAAGTAGGGTTGATATATAATATTATATTAGTTTCAGGTGTACAATAGAGGGATTCAATATTTTTATAGATTATACTCCATTTAAAGTAATTATGAACTATTGATTATATTCCCTGTGCTGTATATTATATCCTCGTATCTTATTTTATACCTAATATTTGGTATCTCTTAATTCCCTACACCTATCTTGACTCTTCCCGTATCTCTCTTCCCACATGAAACCAGTGGCTAGTTCTGTATATCTGTGAGTCTGTTTTGTTATATTCATTTGTTTGTTTAATTTTTTAGACTCCACATATAAATGAAAACACAGTTTTTGCCTTTTTCTGTCTGACATTTCACTAAGCATAGTACTCTCCACATCCATCCATGTAGTTGTAAATGGCAAAATTTCATTCTTTTTATAGCTGAGTAATATTCCATTATGTATACACCAAATCTTCTTTAACCTACATTTGTTGATGGACACAGGTTGCTTCCATATATTGGCTATTGTAAACAATGCTTCTATGAACACTGGTGTGCACATATCTTTTCTATTTGGTGTTTTTGTTTTCTTTAGAAATACACCCAGGAGTGGAATTACCGGATCATATGGCAGTTTTTGAGGAACTTTACTGTTTTCCATAGTGTCTGTACCAATTTACATTCCCACCAACAGTGTACTAGAGTTACATTTTCTCCACATCTTCACTAACATTTGCTTTTTGTTACCTTCTTTTTTTTTTTTTTTTTGGCGGTACACGGGCCTCTCACTGTTGTGGCCTCTCCCGTTGTGGAGCACAGGCTCCAGACGTGCAGGCTCAGTGGCCATGGCTCTCATGGGCCCAGCCACTCCACAGCATGTGGTATCTTCCCAGACCAGGGCACGAACCCATGTCCTCTGTATCGGCAGGTGGACTCTCAACCACTGTGCCAACAGGGAAGCCCATCATTGCATATTTTTGTTGAAGATTAATTGACCATAGGAATATGGGTTTATTTCTGGGCTCCCTATTCTGTTCCATTGATCTATGTGTCTGTTTTTGTGCCAGTACCATACTGTTTTGATTACTGTAAACTTGTAGTATAGTCTGAAGTCAGGGAGCACAGTACTTCCAGCTTTGTTCTTTTTTCTCAGGATTACTTTTTTTCTATTTGATGTCTTTTGTGATTTCATATAAATTTTAAGATTATTTGTTCCAGTTCTGTGAAAAATGTCATGGATAGTTTGAATTGCATTAAATCTGTATATTTCTTTGGGTATTATAGACATTTTAGCAATATAAATTGTTCCAGTTAGTGAACATGGGATATCTTTCCATTTACATGTATCATCTTCAATTTTCTTCATCAATGTCTTATAGTTTTCAGAGTATAGGTCTTTAACCTCCTTGATTAAGTTTATTCCTAGGCATTTTATTCTTTTTTTGTGTGATTTTAAATGGAATTGTTTTCTTGCTTTTGCTTTCTCATAGTCCATTACTAGTATAGCATAGCAACAGATTTCTGTATATTAATCATGTATTCTGCATTTTTGCTGAATTTGTTTATTAGTTCTAATAGTTTTTTGGTGGAGATTTTAAACTTTTGTATGTATAGTAACATGCCATCTGCAAATAGTGACAGTTTTACTTCTTCCTTTCCAATTTGGATGCCTTTTATTTCTTTTCCTTGTCTGATTGCTGTGGCTAGGACTTTCAATACTGTCTTAAATAAAATTGGCAAGAGTGGGCATCCTTATCTTCTTCCTGACATTAGAAGAAAACCTTTCAGCTTTTTACCATTGAGTACGATGTTAGCTATGGGTTTGTCATAAATGACCATATTTATGTTGAGATATGTTCCCTCTATACAAACTTTGATGAGCGTTTCAAAATGGATATTGAATTTTGTCAAATGCTTTTTGTGTCTACTGAGATGATCATGTGATTTTTATTCTTTGTTTTGTTTTCTTTTTTCTACAAGTCTGTTTTAAAAGTTTTTTAATTTTTATTTTGAATTTTTTTGAAGTATAGTTGATTTACAATATTATTCTAGTTTTGGGTGTACAGTACAGTGATTCAGTATTTTTACATATTATACTCCATTAAAAGTAATTACAAGATAATGGTTATATTTCCCTGTGCTATGCAATATATCCTTATTTTTTATTAGTTCTTTGAGGAACCTCCATACTGTTTTCCATAGCTGCTGCACCAATTTACATTTCCATGAACAGTATACATGTGTTCCTCTTCTCAACATTCCTTGCCAACATTTGTTATCTGTAGGTTTTTTGAGTATAGCCATTCTGATAGGTGTGGTTTTAATATGCATTTTTCTAACAATTAGTGACATTTACCATCTTTTCATGTGCTTGTTAGCCATTTGTATGTCTTCTTTGGAAAAAATGTCTGTTCAAGTTTTCTACACATTTGTTGATTGGGTTTCTTGGGGGTTTTTTGATATTGAGGTTTATGAGCTGTTTATATATTTTGGATATTCACGCCTGTGGGTCATATCATTTGCAAATAGGTTCTCCCATTTGGTAGGTTGTCTGAGTTTTCCTGCGAGTAAGCAGGCATGTGTGCATGCCCTTCTAGAGTGGAGTCTCATTTTATTACCGCCATCTGTTAAGCCTCACTTGTTTTCAAAGCAGCTAAGGGGACTCGTCTTCCTGGTGTTGGACCCCAGGGCTGGGGTGCCTTCCCAGGGAGGATCCCCAAGCCTGTGATATCCTCTTCCACTTCTGTGCCCCCCTACCAGGAGTACAGGTCCTGACCAAGTTGATTTTCCTTCCTTCCTACCAGAGTCTGTGTGGATCTTTTTTTACAGGCTTGGTTGTAGAAGAGCCCTTCTGCCAGTCTCCAAGTTTTCAGTGAGGAGTTTTCACCTTTTTCAGTGAGAGTTCTCCACATTTAGCTATATTTTTGCGGTATATGGGCCTCTCACTGTTGTGGCCTCTCCCGTTGCGGAGCACAGGCTCCGGACGCACAGGCTCAGCGGCCATGGCTCACGGGCCCAGCCGCTCCGTGGCATGTGGGATCTTCCCGGACCGGGGCATGAACCCGTGTCCCCTGCATCGGCAAGCGGACTCTCAACCACTGTGCCACCAGGGAAGCCCTTAGCTGTATTTTTGATGTGTTTGTTTGGAGAGATGTGTTCAGCATCCTTTTACTTTGCTATCTTGATTGGATTGGAATGGTCTTATTATCTTTTATTAACAACCTAGTAATTTTACTTCACAGCCATCCAGACACAGGGGAATATCATTAATCTTATTTTTTTAATATTCCAATAACTTTCTATATGTACTAAAAAATTAATTGAAAACTAAGGTAAAAGTATTTCAATTTATTTGAGACAATTGCTTACTTTTAGGTTATTTTCTTTAATCTACCTTGTAATAAAAGCTTTACTTCAGGTCTTTGGAAATGCTGGATGAAGGTAAAATTTTCTTTGAATATCTCTGAAACTATAAAAATAACTCCCTAGGAGTATTCTCTATTGATTATTTAAGGACAGTACCTTTTAAACTACCTAATTTATGTTTTAATTTGTGCTTGGAATATTTTATGTCCTTGATAACTAGATTGATTTTCAGTAAAGTGAGTAAAACATAGTTTCTTAAGAAAAATTCCGTTTAGAGGTTTTCACCTAACATCAGTTAGATATTATTGAAGGTTTGATATAATTCCTTTTGATATAATATCTCATTTCATTAATAATGAAAGTAGGAGTACACACCAATATTGAAAAGAATTACATTCAGAGCTACAGATGTTTCCAGATCACATTAAAGTGCAAATACACTTCAATTTCAACTAACTTGATAAATAATTATATTTTAAATATACACAGTTCCATATCCATTAGCATAATTTTTCCTCCTAACAATCTCAAGAAGTAGGTAAAATCATATTATCATAAAACCTAACCTAACAAAGTTATGTGTATTGTTAAGAAGCAGTTAGAAGGGTCAGGGACTTCTTAGTGTGGTGGGACAGGAGCTGTAGAGGTAACAGTATTTGTGTGCACATAAGGGTAGAGGAGGGAACACAGAACACAGTTTCATATTCCAGAAAAATCTTATATCAGATGTGTAAATATTCATATACAAAGTGTATGAGTGTTGATGACTGTCTAATATGTTCAGTTCTTCATGTGTGCGAAGGGAATGTACCTGGCAGGAACATGAGCTATAAGCAACTGTGCTACTGAAGAATACTGGGGACAGAAGTGTTACCAAATCCAAGCTCTTACTGCTTGGTGCATGACAGGCCAATAAATCTATAGACACCTTGTTAGGGCAAGGAATAACAACTTTATTTGGAAAGCCAGCAGATTGAGAAGATGGTGGACTAGTGTTCCAAAGAACCGTCTTACCCAGGTTAGAATTCAGGCTTCTTTTATACTAAAAGGGGAGGGGACGTTGGTGGTTGGTGCAAACCTCTTGGTGCAGGAATCCTTTGTTCTTGGAGCTGTCTGCAGGTCTGGTCACTATGTCCCTATAATTCTCTAACAAGACAATTGTTGGTTTTTTTTTTCTGTTCTGCAACTTTTTATCTCTATATGAGTGGAAGAGTCTTATACTTTTAAAGTCAGAGCCTTGAGAATGGGCTATCATGTATATTTCATGCTATAGGGAACATTATTTTACAAAGGTGCAGAACCAGCATGACTAAGCACAGAAAATAGAGCTAAATGTTAGAGCTAAAGGAGTAGATCCAATATGGAGTCAGGTTTGCTCTTCTCTGCTACAGAAGGACTAGACTAGTGTGGCCAGAAGAAGGAGTATGAACATATTATAACTGGGAGTACACATAACAAGTAACTGCAGAGCTAGATAAATATACAATGTATTATTGTGTAGGTCTGGGATGGGTCTCCAGCATGCTTGTTTTAAAAGCCACAGAAATGAACCATCAGGTAATTAAAGCTCATTCTGGGTAGCAGCATGTGTGACATATCTGGGAGCCAGTGTCAGATTTGGAAAGCAAAGGCAGTCACCTAAAGACTAAGACATGAAGGAGAACATATATTTTAAAAAAGAAGACAGTGATGAATTTCTAGGTTCTTTCTGGATGCTGGCCATCTATCACAGCAATGAGTCTACCAGTTTTAAGACATGAGGACACAGCTGATATAAAGAAGGTGAATTATTAGTCTGTGGGTTTTGCAGAAATGCAATGGTCAGCAATGGATAATTTATGACTGGTGCCTCTCAAAAATTTAAACAACAGTTACTTAGGGACACTTATCATGAGTGATAGGACCCCAAACACTCAAATGATTGAATCAAATACTTTAATTTATTGAGGAAGAAATAGGAAGAGTAAATAAGAAACTATATATAACCATTAATATTTAACACCAAAAAGGTGTTCCTCTGTGAAGCTGTCTAGACTTTCTGTTTGTTGGGAGTTTATTGATTACTGATTCAATTGCATTTTACTAATAAACAGACATTCAGATTTTCTATTTTTTTCTGATTCGTCCTTGGAAGCATACATGGTTCTATGAATTCATTCATTTCTTCTAGGCTGTCCAATTTTTGACATATAATCTTTTCTAGTATTCTCTTATATTGTTTGTATTTCTTTAATATTGTTTGTAACTTTTTCACATTCATTTGTAATTTTATTTACTTGGGCCTTCTCTCTTCATATCTTGATGAGTCTTGCTAAAGGTTTAGCAATTTTGTTTATCTTTTCAAAATACCAGCTCTTAGTTTCATTGATGTTTTCTATTTTCTAGGATGATTTCATATAATTTTGCTTTGATCTGTGTTATTTTTTCCTTCTACTAACTTTGGGTTTTATTTGTTCTTCTTTTTTTCTAATTCTTTTTGTTGTTTATCTGAGACTTCTTATTTTGAGGTAGGCCTGTAATGATATGAACTTGCCACTTATTATTATTATTTTTGTTATTGAAGTATAGTTGATTCACAATATTGTGTTAGTTTTACGTATACAGCATAGTGATTCAGTATTTTTGCAGATTATATTGCAGTATAGGTTATTACAAGATAATAGGTATATTTCCCTGTGCGCTACAGTAAATCCTTTTTGCTTATTTATTTTATATGTAATAGTTTGTTAATCCCATACCTGTAAAGGTCCTTCCCCCCTCCCCTCTCATGGTCCTTCCCCCCTCCTCTGTCCCCTTTGGTAACCACAAGTTTATTTTCTATATCTGTGGGTCTGCTTCTATTTTGTATATAATTCATTTGTATTACCTTTTTGATTCCACATATAAGTGATATCATACAGCATTTGCCTTTCTCTCTCTGACTTATTTCACTAAGCATAATATACTCTAAATCTATCCTCACTGTTGTAAATGTCAGTATTTCATTCTTTTCTTGACTGCATACAATTCCATTGTGTGTGTGTATGTATGTATATATACACATATATATACATAACATTTTTTTTTAACATTTCTACTTGAGTAAAATTGCTTTACAATGGTGTGCTAGTTTCTGCTTTATAACAAAGTGAATCAGTTATACATATACATATGTTCCCATATCTCTTCCCTCTTGCATCTCCCTCCCTCTCACCCTCCCTATCCCACCCCTCTAGGAGGTAACAAAGCACTGAGCTGATCTCCCTGTGCTATGTGGCTGCTTCCCAGTAGCTATCTATTTTACGTTTGTTAGTGTATATATGTCCATGCCACTCTCTTGCTTTGTCACAGCTTACCCTTCCCCCTCCCCATATCCTCAAGTCCATTCTCTAGTAGGTCTGTGTCTTTATTCCTGTCTTACCCCTAGGTTCTTCATGATATTTTTTTTCTTAAATTCCATATATATGTGTTAGCATACGGTATTTGTCTTTCTCTTTCTGACTTACTTCACTCTGTATGACAGACTCTAGGTCCATCTACCTCAATACAAATAGCTCAATTTCGTTTCTTTTTATGGCTAATATTCCATTGTATATATGTGCCACATCTTCCTTATCCATTCATCCGATGATGGACACTTAGGTTGTTTCCATCTCCTGGCCAATGTAAATAGAGCAGCAATGAACATTTTAGTACATGACTCTTTTTGAATTATGGTTTTCTCAGGGTATATGTCCAGTAGTGGGATTGCTTGGTCATAGGGTAGTTTTATTTGTAGTTTTTAAAGGAACCTCCATACTGTTCTCCATAGTGGCTGTACCAATTCACATTCACACCAGCAGTGCAAGAGTGTTCCCTTTTCTCTACACCCTCTCCAGCATTTATTGTTTCTAGATTTTTTGATGATGGCCATTCTGACTGGTGTGAGATGATATCTCATTGTAGTTTTGATTTGCATTTCTCTAATTATTAATGATGTGGAGCATTCTTTCATGTGTTTGTTGGCATTCTGTATATCTTCTTTGGAGAAATGTCTATTTAGGTCTTCTGCCCATTTTTGGATTGGGTTGTTTGTTTTTTTGTTATTGAGCTGCATGGGCTGCTTGTAAATTTTGGAGATTAATCCTTTGTCAGTTGCTTCATTTGGAAATATTTTCTCCCATTCTGAGGGTTGCCTTTTGTTCTTCTTTATGGTTTCCTTTGCTGAGCAAAAGCTTTGAAGTTTCATTAGGTCCCGTTTTTTATTTTTGTTTTTATTTCCATTTCTCTGGGAGGGGGTCAAAAAGGATCTTACTGTGATTTATGTCATAGAGTGTTATGCCTATGTTTTCCTCTAAGAGTTTGATAGTTTCTGGCCTTACATTTAGGTCTTTAATCCATTTTGAGCTTATTTTTGTGTATGGTGTTAGGGAGTGATCTAATCTCATACTTTTACATGTACCTGTCCAGTTTTCCCAGCACCACTTATTGAAGATGCTGTCCTATCTCCACTGTACATTCCTGCCTCCTTTATCAAAGATAAGGTGACCATATGTGCATGGTTTATCTCTTGGGTTTCTATCCTGTTCCATTGATCTATTTTTCTGTTTTTGTGCCAGTACCATACTCTCTTGATTACTGTAGCTTTGTAGTATAGTCTGAAGTCAGGGAGCCTGATTCCTCCAGCTCCGTTTTTCATTTTCAAGATTTCTTTGGCTATTTGGGGTCTTTTGTGTTTCCATACAAATTGTGAAATTTTTTGTTCTAGTTCTGTGAAAAATGCCAGTGGTAGTTTGATAGGGATTGCATTGAATCTGTAGATTGCTTTGGGTAGTAGAGTCATTTTCACAATGTTGATTCTTCCCATCCAAGAACATGGCATATCTCTCCATCTATTTGTACCATCTTTAATTTCTTTCATCAGTGTCTTATAATTTTCTGCATACAGTTCTTTTGTCTCCTTAGTTAGGTTTAATCCTCGATATTTTATTCTTTTTTTTTTAATGGTAAATGGGAGTGTTTTCATGATTTCACTTCCAGATTTCTCATCATTAGTGTATAAGAATGCCAGAGATTTCTGTGCATTAATTTTGTATCCTGCAACCTTACCAAATTCATTGATTAGCTCTAGTAGTTTTCTGGTAGCATCTTTAGGATTCTCTATGTATAGTATCATGTCATCTGCAAAACAGTGACAGCTTTACTTCTTCTTTTCCGATTTGGATTCCTTTTATTTCCTTTTCTTCTCTGATTGCTGTGACTAAAACTTCCAAAACTATGTTGACTAATAGTGGTGAGAGTGGACAACCTTTTCTTGTTCCTGATCTTAGTGGAAATGCTTTCAGCTTTTCACCAGTGAGGATGATGTTGGCTGTGTGTTTGTCATATATCGCCTTTATTATGTTGAGGAAAGTTCCCTCTATACCTGCTTCCTGCAGGGTTTTTATCATAAATCAGTGTTGAATTTTGTCAAAAGCATTCTCTGCATCTGTTGAGATGATCATATGGTTTTTCTCCTTCAATTTGTTAATAAAGTGTATCACATTGATTTATTTGCATATATTGAAGAATCCTTGCATTCCTGGAATAAACCTCACTTGATCATGGTGAATGATCCTTTTAATGGGCTGTTGGACTCTTTTTGCTAGTATTTTGTTAAGCATTTTTGCATCCATGTTCATCAGTGTTATTGGCCTGTATTTTTCTTTCTTTGTGACATCTTTGTCTAGTTTTGGTGTCAGTGTGATGGTGGCCTCGTTGAATGAGTTTGGGTGTGGTTCTCCCTCTGCTATATTTTGGAAGAACTTGAGAAGGATAGGTGTTATCAATTCTCTAAATGTTTGATAGAATTCGCCTGTGAAGCCATCTGGTCCTGGGCTTTTGTTGGAAAAATTTTAATCACAGTTTCAATTTCAGTGCTTGTGATTGGTCTGTTCATATTTTCTATTTCTTCCTGATTCAGTCTTGGCAGGTTGTGCATTTCTAAGAATTTGTCCATTTCTTTCAGGTTGTCCATTTTATTGGCACAGAGTTGCTTGTAGTAATCTCTCATGATCTTTTGTATTTCTGCCATGTCAGTTGTTATTTCTCCTTTTTCATTTCTAATTCTATTGATTTGAGTATTCACCCTTTTTTTCTTGATGAGTCTGGCTAATGGTTTATCAATTTTGTTTATCTTCTCAAAGAACCAGCTTTTAGTTTTATTGATCTTTGCTATCGTTTCCTTCATTTCTTTTTCATTTATTTCTGATCTGATTTTTATGATTTCTTTCCCACCAGTTTTTATCAAATGTATTTTTATTTTTATTTATATTTAGTCCTAATATTTTAAAACTTATTTGGGACTTCTTCTTTGACCCCTTTTTAAATTTAGAAGCATTTTTTTTCTCAAAATGTTTTGGGAATTTGAAGCTTTCTGTTTTTGTTTTCTAGTTTAATTCCACTGTTCTGACAACATATGATTTCTATTCTTTTGAATTTGTTAAGCTGTGTTTTATGACCCAGAACATGCTCTATTTTAGTTCCATGTGTGCTCTAGAAGAATGTATATAATGCTGTTGTGAGGTGAAGTATTCTATAAATGTCAATATCCAATTGAATAATGGTGCTATCCAGTTCAACTGTATCCTTACTAATTTTCTTACTGCTGGATCTTTATTAATTATTGAAAGAGGGGTGTTGAAGTCTCCAACTATAATACTGGATTTGTCTATTTCATTATCCAATTATATTATTGGATTTGTCTACTTCTCATTGGAGTTCTTTCAGCTTTTGCCTCAAGTATTTTGATACTTTGTCATCATGTGCATGCATTTTAAGGATTGTTTAAAGATTTAGAGATTCTTCTGGGAGAATTGAACTTTTAATCATTATGAAACACCCTTCTTTATCTCTGATAATTTTCATTGTTCTGAAATCTACTTTGTTTGAAATTAATATAAATAATCTTGATTTCTTAAGATTTAGCATGATAAGTCTCTCTTCCTCATAACTTTTAACCCATGTATATATTAAAAGTGAGTTTCTTGTAGATAATATATAATTGGGTCTTGCTTAGTTTTCCACTCTAACCATCTATGTTTTCAACTGGTATACTTAGGCTATTCACCTTTAACCTGATTGTTGTTATAGTTTGATTAATATCTACCATGTTTTTAACTGTTTTATATTCATTGCATTTGCTATTTATTTCTTTTTAAAATTTTTACCTCTTTTTTTCTGCCTTCTCTGGTTTTAATTAAGCATTGTATATTATTGTATTTTATATTCTCTCTTAGCATAATCAATTATGCTACTTTAAGACATTTCTTTGATGATTGCCATAACATTTTCAATATATGTTTACAACTAATCTAAGTCATTTTTTCAAATAACACTATGCTATTCATGAATAGTGCATATACCATATAACATAGTAACCCCAATTCTCCACTCCCATCACTTTTATCATTGTTGTCGTTCATTTTACTTATCTATATGCTATGTTCACCCAATATATTGTTACCCTTATTACTTATGAAAAAGATAAAAATATTTTATCTTTATTCCTTCTCTAATACTCTTTCTTTCTTTATGTAGATTAATTTCTGACATTTATTATTTCTTTCTATTTATTAAAAAAAAATTGGTCTGTTTTCTTTCCAACTGCATCCCTGGTGCCTAGGAGAGTGGAGTATAGTGGATGACAAACAAGTATCTATGAGTGAATAAATGTTGGACAGGAGGAGTGGTAGGGACTATTCTTTCTTACTCCTTACATTAAAACAAAAAGTATCTAACATATGAAAATTTCTAATAAACATAGCTTTTTTATGTAAAAAAATAATTTTCTTCTAGTCTTAGTGTTCTAGTATGTTTATACAAAATGCTGAACCTTATCAAATGATTTTTCTGCATATATTACAAAAGAGGCAGCATAAGAGAGAACTACTTTTTACATTTCTTGCTTGTCAGGTGTACTGGTAACAAATTCTCTCTATTTTTATTGTCTGAGAAAGTCTATTTCTCCTTCACTTTTGAAAGATAAGTTCACTGGGTATAGCATTATAGGTTGGTGGCTTTTTTTTTCCCCACCAACTAAAATATTTCACCAAAAATCTTGCTTGCATGGTTTCTGATAAGAAATTTATATAACTCTTACCTTTTCCCTCTATAGGTAAGGTACTATTTTTCTGTAGCTCTTTCAAAACTCCTCTCTCTCTCTCTCTTGCCCCCACCCCTCTTTTTCAGTTATCTGTATTTTGAATATGATATAGCTAGGTGTAGACTTTTTGGTATGTTTCCTTCTTAGTATTCTCTGAGATTCCTGGATCTGTGGTTTGGTGCTTGTCACTAACTTTGAAAAACCGTCTGCCATTATTATTTCAAGAATTTCTTTGGATTCTTTCCCCACTTTTCTTTCTGTCATGTGTATGTTACATATTTTGTAATTGTCTCACAGTTCTTAGATATTCTGTATTTTTCCATTCTTTTTTCTTTTTTTCTCTTCTATTTCATGGGAGATTTCTATTGATTTACCTTCAAGCTCACTGATTCCTTTGTCAGCCATATCTAGTCTACTGATGAGCCCATTAAAGGCATTCTTTATTTCCATTATGGCAGTCTCAATTTATAGCACTTCCTTTTGATTCTTTCTTAGAGTTTTCATTTCTTTGCCTACATTATTCATCTGTTCTTGCAAGTTGTCCATTTTGTTCCATTACAGGTTTTAACATATTAATCAAAGTTATTTTAAATTCTGTACCTGATAATTCCAAAATCTGTGTCATACCTGTGTCTGACTTGGAAGATTGTTTTCCGTTCAGATTGTGTTTTGCTTACCGTTAACATGTCTTACAGGGTTTTTTTTTTTTTTTTGGTAACCACACAATGTATTGGACAGAAAATAAGCCTCTGTGTGAGGTTTTGCATTAATCTAGCTAAGAGCTGGGCTGTGTTTAATGTTTACTGTAGTTGGATGTGTCAGAAGCTTCAACAATGTCCTCTTTTTTCACTTCCCTTTTGTGTTTTCCTAAGAACTTCTTATTTAATAAATTCTTGCATCTTGCAACTTGTTCAGATAATCCACTGCTATTATACTGGAGCTCTGTTGTTATGGTGGTAAGATGTGTGGATGGAGAAGTGTTCTATGATCTTATGATTAAATGTCAGTGTTTTGAGAGGCTGAGTCTCAGGACTCACTTCAACCATGTACTTAGCCATTTTTTCCTCCTCTGCAACAAAGTCTAGAGGGAGCTGAATTGGATAATTGCTCTCTTCTAGGTAGATAAGGGTCTGGTAAAGTCATTTGCTTTGGAGAACAGGTTTTTGTTATAGAGACTACTTTGGGCATATTTCAAAATTGTTAATTTTCTCTCTCTCTGCCCAAAACCCAAGGGGACTTTTCTTAGATTTTCACCTTGAAACCTTGGTGGGGTTCCTGGAGGTAAAATCCATGAAAGAGTGGGGATGCCTTAAGACTGAGATCACTCTCATACTACTCTACATTTAACTTCCAGCAATTAGTCAAAACAACCAAAAGACATAGTCTAACCAAAAGACATAGACTTGCTGAATGGATACAAAAATAAGACCTATATATATGCTGCCTACAAGAGACCAATTTCAGACCTAGGGACAGACACAGACTGAAAGTTAGGGGGTTGAAAAAGGCATTCCATGCAAATGTAAATCAAAAGAAAGCTGGAGTAGCAATACTTATATCAGACAAAATAGACTTTTAAATGAAGACTGCTACAAGAGACAAGGAAGGACACTACATAATGATCAAAGGATCAATCTAAGAAGAAGATATAACAACTCTAAATACATATGTACCCAACATAGGAGCAACACAATATATAAGGCAAATGCTAACAGCTATAAAAGCAAAACTGACAGTAACACAATAATAATGGAGGACTTTAACACCCCATTTACACCAAGTGAAAGATCATCCAGACAGAAAACAAATAAAGAAACACAAGCCTCAAATGACACATTAGGCCAGATAGACTTAACTGATATTTATAAGATGCTCCATATGAAAGCAGCATAATACACATTTTTCTCAAGTGCACGGAACATTCTCCAGGATAGATCACATCTTTGGTCAAAAATGAATCCTCAGTAAATTTAAGAAAATTGAAAACATATCAAGGATCTTTTCTGACCACAATGCTGTAATATTAGAAATCAATTACAGGGAAAAAATCCTGAAAGAACACAAACACATGGAGGCTAAACAGTAGGTTAATAAATAATCAATGGATCACTGAAGAAATCAAAGAGGAAATCAAAAAAACCTAGAGACAAATGACAATGAAACCACAATGATCCAAGACCTATGGGACAAAGCAAAAGCAGTTCTAAGAGGGAAGTTTATAGCAATTCACTTTCACCTCAAGAAACAAGAAAAATGTAAAATAAACAACCTAACCGTACACCTAAAGCAACTAGAGAAAGAAGAACAAACAAAATCCGAAGTTAGGAGAAGGAAAAAAATCATAAATATCAGAGCAGAAATAAATGGAATAGATATGAAGAAACAATAACAAAGATCAATGAAACTAAAAGCTGGTTCTTGAGAAGATAAACAAAATTGATAAACCTTTAGCCAAACTCATCAAGAAAAAAGGGAGAGGACTCAAATCAATAAAATTAGAAATGAAAAAGGAGAAGTTACAATGGACATCACAGAAATACAAAGGATCATGAGAGACTATTACAAGCAACTATACACCAATAAAATGCATAACTTAGAAGAAATGGACAAATTATTAGAAAAGTACAACCTTCCAAGACTGAACCAGTAAGAAATAGAAAATATGAACAGACCATACACAAGTATAGAAATTCAAACTGTGATTAAAAATCTTCTAACAAACAAAAGGCTTCCAAAGGGAATTCTATCCAACATTTAGGGAAGAGTTAACACCTACCCTTCTGAATCACTTACAAAAAATTGCAGAGGAAGGAACACTCCAAAGCTCATTCTAAGAGGTCACCATCACCCTGATACCAAAAACAAAGATATCACAAAAAAAGAAAATTACAGGCCAATATCACTGATGGACATAGATGCAAAAATCCTCAATAAATATAGCAACCAAAAACCAACAACACATTACAAAGATCATACACCATAGTCAAATGAGATTTACCCCAGGGATTCAAGGATTCTTCAATATACACAAATCAATCAATGTGATACACCACATCAACAAATTGAAGAATAAAAACCATATGATCATCTTAATAGATGCAGAAAAACTTTTGACAATATGCAACACCAATTTATGATAAAAACTGTCCAGAAAGTGGGCATAGAGGGAATCTACCTCAATATAATAGAGGCCATACATGACAAACCCACAGCAAACATCATTTTGAACAGTGAAATACAGAAAACATTTCCTCTAAGATCAGGAAAAAGACAAGGATGTCCACTCACCCCACTTTTATTCAACATAATTTTGGAAGACTTAGCCGCAGCATTCAGAGAACAAATAGAAGTAAAAGGAATCCAAATTGGAAAAGAAGATGTAAAACTGTCACTCTTTGCAGATGACATGCTACTATACATAGAAAATCCTAAAGATGCCACCAGGAAACTACTAGAGCTCATCAATGAATTTGGTAAAGCTGCAGGATAGAAAATTAATACATAGAAATTCTTGCATTCCTATACACTACCAATGGAAGATCAGAAACCGAAATTAAAGAAATGATCCCATTCACCAGTGTATCAAAAACAATAAAATACCTAGAAATAAACCTACCTAAGGAGACAAAAGACCTTTACTCAGATGACTATAAGATACTGATGAAAGAAATCAAAGATAACACAAACATATGGAGAGATAAAACATGTTCTTGGATTGGAAGAATCAACACTGTGAAAATGACTATATTACCCAAAGCAATCTACAGATTCAATGCAATCCTATCAAATTATCAATGGTATTTTCCAGAGAACTAGAACAAAAAAATTCACAATTTGTATGAAAACACAAAAGACCCCAAATAGCCAAAGCAATCTTGAGAAAGAAAAATGGAGTTGGAGGAATCAGACTCCCTGACTTCAGACCATACTACAAAGCTACTGTAATCAAAAAAGTATGGTACTGGCACAAAAAACAGAAATATAGGTCAGTGTAATAGGACAGAAAGTCCAGACATAAGCCCACACATCTATGGTCACCTAATCTATGACAAAGGAGGCAAGAATATACAATAGAGAAAATACAGCCTTTTCACTAAATGGTGCTAGGAAAACCAAACAGCTACATGTAAAAGAATGAAATTAGAACACTTCCTAACACAATACACAAAAATAAACTCAAAATGGATTAAAGACCTGAATGTTAGGCTGAGCACTGTAAAATTCTGAGAGGAAAGCATAGGCAGAACACGCTTTGACATAAATCGCAGCAAGATCTTCTTCCAACTGCCTCCTAGAGTAATGAAAATAAAAACAAAAATAAACAAATGGGACCTAATTAAATTCAGAAACTTTTGAATAGTAAAGGAAACCATAAACAAAATGAATAGACAGCCCTCAGAATGAGGAAAATATTTGCAAACAAAGCAACTAACAAAGGATTAATCTCCAAAATATACAAACAGCTCATGCAGCTCTATATCAAAAAAACAACCAACCCAATCAAAAAATGGGCAGAAGATCTAAATAGACGTTTCTCCAAAGAAGACATACAGATGGCTGAAAAGCATGTGAAAAGATGCTCAACATCACTAAGTATTATAGAAATGCAAATCAAAACTTCCATGAGGTACTTCACACCAGTCAGAATGGCCATCATCAAAAAATGTACAAACAATAAATGCTGGAGAGTGTGTGGAGAAAAGGGAACCCTCTTACATTGTTGGTGGGAATGTAAATTGGTGCAGACACTATGGAAAACAGTATGGAGGTTCCTTAAAAAACTAAAAATAGAGCTACCATATGATCCAGCAATCATATTCCTGGCGTATACACAGATAAAACCATGCACCCCAAGATACATGCACCCCAATGTTCATTGCATCACTATGTACAATAGCCAGGATATGGAAGCAACTTAGATGTCCATGAACAGAGGAATGGATAAAGAAGATGTGATACACATATACAATGGAATATTAATTACTAAGCCACAAAAAAGAACAAAATAATGCCATTTGCAGCAACATGGATGGACCTAGAGATTGTTATACTGAGTGAAGTAAGTCAGACAGAGAAAGATAAATACCATATGATATCGCTTACATGTGGAATCTAAAAAAAAGGTACAAAATAACTTATTTACAAAACAGAAATAGAGTCACAGATGTAGAAAAACTTTCAGTTACCAGGGGTCAAGGGGGGAGGGATAAATTGGGAGATTGGGGTTCAGATGCACAAACTACTATATATAAAATAGATAACTAATAAGTACTTATTGTATAGCACAGGGAGCTCTACTCAGTACTCTGTAATGGCCTGTATGGGAGAAGAATATTAAAAAGAGTGGATATATGTATATGTATAATGGATTTACTTTGCTGTTCATCTGAAGCTCGTACAACATTGTAAATCAACTATACTCGAATAAAAACAAAACAAAACAAAAAAACCTACAGTAAGCAGAAGAAAATAAATAATAAGAATCACAGCAGAAAAAGAAAAAATTACCAAACAAGCATTCCTACTAGTTTGTGGCTCCAGAGGCTTCTGCTCCAGGTAAGCTGGTCTTGGCTATGATTCTCAGTGTCTGTCTCCCTCTCCAGATTTTGAGGTGGTGGTTGGCTGTGTGACCTGAATTCTCTGTTGAGCCTAAGAAAAGTTGTCAATTTTCCATTTGTTTAGCTGTTTTCTTATTGTAATGCTGTTTTCTTAGTTTGATGGCTATCAAGCTCTTTACATATCAAAGTTGTAACCAGAAGTTCTCTAATCTCCTTCTTCAATTTTTATTTAAACCAAAGTAAACTGATCTGTGAGAAATAAGTTGAGATACTAGAGTATCGTTTCTGAGATTGAGTTGTTATCTGTCTTCCTGTGACTGCCATGCTGATCATGTAAATCAGTACAGCATGTGTTTTTTGTGTATGCATATGAACAACTTATTAGTAGCTATCAACCTGTGAAATGTCCCTTTCTTCAGTAGTTCCACTTCTAGGAATCTGTCCTACAGAAAGATGAGAACAAATGTCTAAAATAAAGGTATATAAATTTTGTTTTAGGGAATTGTAATAGTGCTCTCTCTGGCATTGAAACTGTTCAAACAAAACTAAACAACCATTTGCCAGGTGTTTTAGTGGGCATTCTTGTGTCAAATAGGAGATTGGACTTCATGTCCTCAAGTGTTCATCTCCAGTGGTTACGCTGGGTTGTAAAGAGTCCAATGTGTCTCCTCCATATTCTCTGTTCAGAGAATATCCAGTGATTCATTGTCAAGCACATACTCTTCTGCAGAAGGATGAGTTTTCATCATCATAGTACAGATGGAAGTCACCACCAGACAGGTCACAATATATAACACACTGTGCATTTTACTTATATCTCTTATTTCTTATTTATTTATTTATTATTTTTTATAAGTATAGTTGACATACAATATTATATTAGTTTCACGTGTACAACATAGTGATTCAATATTTTTCTAGATTATGCACCATACAAATTTATTACAATATTATTGACTATACTCCCTTTGCTGTACATTACATCCCTATGACTTATTTATTTTATAATGGAAGTTTATGCTTCTTAATCCCCTTCAGCTACTTTACCCATCTCCCAACTCCCTCACTTCTGGTGACCACTGGTTTGTTTTCTGTATCAATGAGTCAGTCTCTGTTTTGCTTTGGTTTTATATACACACAGTTATATACATGTATATAAAACCAAAACAATACACATATATTACATCTTCTTTATCCATTGATCTATTGATAAGCATTTAGATTGCTTCCATATGTTAGCTGTTGTAAATAATGCTGCAATGAACATAGGGGTACATATATCTTTTCTAATTAGTATTTTTTTCTTTGGGTAAATACCCAGGGGTGGTTTACTGAATCTACGGTAGTTCTATTTTTCATTTTTTGAGGAATCTCCATAACGTTTTCCACATTGGTGGCCCCAAATTACATTCTCATCAGCAGTGCAAGAGTTCCCTTTTCTCCACACCTTGTAAATAGTTGTTATTTGTTGTCTTTTTGATAAAAGTCATCCTGACAAGTGTGAGGGATACATCATTGTAGTTCTTATTTGCATTTCCCTGGTGATTGGTAATGTTTAGCATCTTTCATGTGTCTGTTGGTCATCTGTATGTCTTCCTTGGAGAAATGTCTGTTCATGTCCTCTGCCCATTTTTTAATCAAATTGTTTTTTCATATTGAGTTGTGTGATTATATATTTTGGATATTAACTCCTTATTGGATATATTATTTGCAAACACATTCTCCCATTCAGTAAGTTGCCTTTTCATATTGTTGATCCTTTCCTTTGCTGTGCAGAAGCCTTTTAGTTTGATGTAATCTTATTTGTTTATTTTTTTCTTTTGATGCCCTTTTCTGAGGAGATAGATAAAAGAAATATATTGGTAAGACCGATATCAAAGAGCATGCTGCCTCTGTTTTCTTCTGGGAGTTTTATGGTTTTGGGTCTGACATTTACGTCTTTAATCCATTTTGAGTTTATCTTTGTATATGGTGTGAGAAAGCGGTCTGGTTTCATTCTTTTGCATATACCTGTCCAATTTTCCCAACATCATTTATTGAATTGTTTCCCAACACCATTTATTTTCCCTACTGTATACAGTTGACTCCTTTGCCATAAACTAATTGACCACATAAGTCTGAGTTTATTTCTGGGGTCTCTATTCCATTCCATTGATCTATGTGTCTGTTTTTGTGCTGGTACCATACCGTTTTGATTACCGTAGCTTTGTAGTATAGTTTGAAATCAGGACATATGATATCTCCAGCTTTGTTTTTCTTTTTTAAGATTGTTTTCTTTTCTTGTCCTTTAAACTGTCAGCTCCATTAGGCAGCTCACTCTTGTGCTTCCAGAACCAAAACAGGGCTGACATCACAGTGTATTTTTAATGATTACCTTACTTATCATTTGGGAAGTTCATGAAGGCTTGTAACTTTGTCCATCATCTTGCTCAGTCACTATTTCTTCAGCTGTTTTCATTGACCTGGCTGCCATAGCCTCAGTGACACCTATGGTTCCTGCTCATCATATCCATGGATGCCACCATTACCTCCCTGGCCTTTACCAACTTTTGCCACTGCCCTAAACACAGCCACAGTTGATGGAAGATTGAAGCATCAAGAGTTTTAACAATATGTGTCTCAGGGAATGGCCAACTGTGACTAAAGAACTTACCAGAAGTGGTGTATAGAGGAAGGGAGGAGGGAGTATGATGGTGATAGAACAGCATGGTGGGTCAGGTTCTGCCTTTGTTTCCCACTTTGAATTTATGTCACCTTCATATGATATCCAGCCAATATACTTAATTAATTGCACAAAATAGAAGGCAAAGAATTAGGTATTAAAATACCCTAAAGGATTGTTAGGAGACAATTCTCCATAGGTATCTTTTGTTTATAAATGTCTTGCAAGCAGAGGCACTGACAGCCTGTGTTCTGGACTATCTTTCCAAGAATCTTTTTAGAGTGAACAGCCTTGGAAGTTAGATATAGTGTGTCTTTCCAGAGCAAAAGGTGAATTTTCTTACTGGCCACTATGATAAAGATGGCTCCCTCCAATACAAACAGCAGGTTTCCTTGCAACCCCTATAAAATACTTGTGTTCCCTAAGCTCAGGGTTCCTCAGGTGTGACAAAAGCCAGGTGTATATGCAGCATCCATCTGGCCCTCTACTTATCACCAGAACTTGGGGCAAAGGGAATCAACAAATGTAGACTTGACCCTCACATTGCGTGTTGTGGCATAAGTAATAAAATCTTTTGTCTCTTGACCCAGGAGTATTGTGGTTTTCTCAGTATCAATAAAGTAAAAACAGGATAACTTATTAGTGTAAAACTTGAAGTCTTTCACAGTTCTTGACAAAGATACCTCACTCTACCATTCCTTCCAAATAAGGTCCTTAATAAATTAAGTTTTTATTAACTATAATTAGAATTTTTCACTTTCAAAGTGTGCTTCGAAGACAGAATATTTTAAAATGCAAAGTCTTTTGACCTCCTTACAGTTTAAATTAAGAAATAACACTAGGATTTCAGAGGGGGACCTTGAAGATGGTGGAAGAGTAAGACGCGGAGATCGCCTTCCTCCCCACGGATACACCAGAAATACATCTACACGTGGAACAACTCTTACAGAACACCTACTGAAGGCTGGCAGAAGACCTCAGACCTCCCAAAAGGCAAGAAACTCCCCACGTACCTGGGTAGGGCAAAAGAAAAAAAGAAAAAACAGAGACAAAAGAATAAGGACGGAACCTGCACCAGTGGGAGGGAGCTGTGAAGGAGGAAAAGTTTCCACACACTAGGAAGCCCCTCCGCGGGCGGAGACTGCGGGAGGCGGAGGGGGGAGCTTCGGCACTGCGGAGCAGTGCACAGCGACGGGTGCGGAGGGCAAAGCGGGGAGATTCCCGCACAGAGGATCGGTGCCGACCGGCACTCACCAGCCCGAGAGGCTTGTCTGCTCACCCGCCGGGGCGGGCGGGGCTGCGAGCTGAGGCTCGGGTTTCGGTTTTGGACTGAGCGCAGGGAGAGGACTGGGGTTGGCGGCTTGAACATAGCCTGAAGGGGTTAGTGCACCACGACTAGCCGGGAGGGAGTTCGGGGAAAAGCCTGCACCTGCCGAAGAGGCAAGAGACTTTTTCTTCCCTCTTTGTTTCCTGGTGCGCGAGGAGAGGGGTTTAAGAGCGCTGCTTAAAGGAACTCCAGAGACGGGCGCGAGCCGCGGCTAGAAGCACGAACCCCAGAGACGGGCGCGAGCCGCGGCTAAAAGCGCGGACCCCAGAGACGGGCGCGAGCCGCGGCTAAAAGCGCGGACCCCAGAGATGGGCGGGAGACGCTAAGGCTGCTGCTGCCGCCACCAAAGGGCCTGTGTGCGAGCACAGGTCACTCTCCACACCCCTCTTCCGCGGAGCCTGTGCAGCCCGCCACTGCTAGGTTCCCGGGAACCAGGGACAACTTCCCCGGGAGAACGCACGGCGGGCCTCAGGCTGGTGCAACGTCACGCCGGCCTCTGCCGCAACGTCACGCCGCTTCTGACGCCGCAGGCCTGCCCCGCACGCAGTGCCCCTCCTTCCCCGCCTCACCCCCGGCCTGAGTGAACCAGAGCCCCCGAATCAGCGGCCCCTTTAACCCTGACCTGTCTGAGCAAAAAACAGACGCCCTCCAGCGACCTACACGCAGAGGCAGGGCCAAATCCAAAGCTGAGCTCCTGTGAGCTGTGAGAACAAAGAAGAGAAAGGGAAATCTCTCCCAGCAGCCTCAGAAGCAGCGGGTTAAAGCTCCACAATCAACTTGATATACCCTGCATCTGTGGAATACCTGAATAGACAACGAATCATCCCAAATTGAAGAGGTGGAATTTAGGAGCGAGATCTATGATTTTTTTCCCTTTTCCTCTTTTTGTGAATGTGTACGTGTATGCTTACGTGTGAGATCTTGTCTGTATACTCTTGCTTCCACCATTTGTCCTTGGGCTCTATCCGTCCATGGTTTTTTAAAAAAAATTTTTTTTCTCAATAATTAATTTTAATTTTAATAACTTTATTATACTTTACCTTCGTTCTTTCTTTCTTTCTTTCCTTCCGTCCTTCCCTCCTTTAGACAACGAATCACCCCAAATTGAGGAGGTGGTCTCTGAGAGCAAGATTTATGATTTTTCCCCCTTTACCTCTTTTTGTGAAGGTGTATGTGTATGCTTCTGTGTAAGATTTTCTCTGTATAGGTTTGCTTCCAACATTTGTCCTAAGGTTCTATCCGTCCCCCTTTTTTTTTTCTAAATATTTTTTAATTCAATAACTATATTATACTTTATTTTATTTTTACTGTATCTTCTTTCTTTCTGTCTTTTTTCCTTCTTTCCCTCCTTCCTTCCTTCCTTCCTCCCTCCCTCCCTCCTTTCTTTCCTTCTTTGCTTCTTTCTTCCTTCCTTCCTTTCCTCCTTTCCTTCTTTCTTTCCTCATACTTCTACTAATTCTCTCTACTTTTTTTCCCTTTTATTCTGAGCCGTGTGGATGAAAGGCTCTTGGTGCTCCAGCCAGGAGTCAGGGCTCTGCCTCTGAGGTAGGAGAGCCAACTTCAGGACACTGGTCAACAAGAGGCCTCCCAGCTCCACATAATATTAAACGGTGGAAATCTCCCAGTGACCTCCATCTTAACACCAGCACCCAGCTTCACTCAACGACCAGCAAGCCACAGTGCTAGACAACCTATGCCAAACAACTAGCAAAACAGGAACACAAACCCACCCATTAGCAGAGAGGCTGCCTAAAATCATAATAAGGCCACAGACACCCCAAAACACACCACCAGACGTGAACCTGCCCACTAGAGAGACAAGATCCAGCCTCATCCACCACAACACAGGCACTAGTCCCCTCCACCAGGAAGCCTACACAACCCACTGAAACAACCTTAGCCACTGGAGACACATCAAAAACAACGGGAACTACGAACGTGCAGCCTGCAAAAAGGAGACCCCAAACACAGTAAGATAAGCAAAATGAGAAGACAGAAAAACACACAGCAGATGAAGGAGCAAGATAAAAATGCACCAGACCTAACAAATGAAGAGGAAATAGGCAGTCTACCTGAAAAAGAATTCAGAATAATGATAGTAAGGATGATCCGAAATCTTGGAAGTAGAATGGACAAAATGCAAGAATCAGTTAACAAGGACCTAGAAGAAGTAAAGATGAAACAAGCAATGATGAACAATGCAATAAATGAAATTAAAAGTACTCTAGATGGGATCAATAACAGAATAACTGAGGCAGAAGAACGGATAAGTGACCTGTAAGATAAAATAGTGGAAATAACTACTGCAGAGCAGAATAAAGAAAAAAGAATGAAAAGAACTGAGGACAGTCTCAGAGACCTCTGGGACAACATTAAACGCACCAACATTCGAATTATAGGGGTTCCAGAAGAAGAAGAGAAAAAGAAAGGGACTGAGAACATATTTGAAGAGATTATAGTTGAAAACTTCCCTAATATGGGAAAGGAAGTAGTTAATGAAGTCCAGGAAGCACAGAGAGTCCCATACAGGAGAAATCCAAGGAGAAATACGCCAAGACACATATTAATCAAACTGTCAAAAATTAAATACAAAGAAAGCATATTAAAAGCAGCAAGGGAAAAACAACAAATAACATACAAGGGAATCCCCATAAGGTTAACAGCTGATCTCTCAGCAGAAACCCGACAAGCCAGAAGGGAGTGGCAGGACATACTGAAAGTGATGAAGGAGAAAAACCTGCAACCAAGACTACTCTACCCAGCAAGGATCTCATTCAGATTTGATGGAGAAATTAAAACCTTTACAGACAAGCAAAAGCTGAGAGAGTTTAGCACCACCAAACCAGCTTTACAACAAATGCTAAAGGAACTTCTCTAGACAAGGAACACAAGAGAAGGAAAAGACCTATAATAACGAACCCAAAACAATATAGAAAATGGGAATAGGAACATACATATCGATAATTACCTTAAATGTAAATGGACTAAATGCTCCCACCAAAAGACACAGATTGGCTGAATGGATACAAAAACAAGAGCCTTATATATGCTGTCTACAAGAGACCCACTTCAGACCTAGAGACACATACAGACTGAAAATAAGGGGATGGAAAAAGATATTCCATGCAAATGGAAACCAAAAGAAAGCTGGAGTAGCAATTCTCATATCAGACAAAATAGACTTTAAAATAAGGACTATTACAAGATACAAAGAAGGACACTACATAACGATCAAGGGATCGATCCAAGAAGAAGATATAACAATTGTAAATATTTATGCACCCAACATAGGAGCACCTCAATACATAAGGCAAATACTAACAGCCATAAAAGGGGAGATCGACAGTAACACATTCATAGTAGGGGACTTTAACACCCCACTTTCACCAATGCACAGATCATCCAAAATGAAAATAAATAAGGAAACACAAGCTTTAAATGATACATTAAACAAGATGGACTTAATTGATATTTATAGGACACTCCATCCAAAAACAACAGAATACACATTTTTCTCAAGTGCTCATGGAACATTCTCCAGGATAGATCATATATTGGGTCACAAATCAAGCCTTGGTAAATTTAAGAAAATTGAAATTGTATCAAGTATCTTTTCCGACCACAACGCCATGAGACTAGATATCAATTACAGGAAAAGATATCTAAAAAATACAAACACATGGAGGCTAAACAATACACTACTTAATAATGAAGTGATCACTGAAGAAATCAAAGAGGAAATAAAAAAATACCTAGAAATAAATGACAATGGAGACACAACGACCCAAAACCTATGGGATGCAGCAAAAGCAGTTCTAAGGGGAAATTTTATAGCAATACAAGCCCACCTTAAGAAGCAGGAAACATTTCGAATAAACAACCTAACCTTGCACCTCAAGCAATTAGAGAAAGAAGAACAAAAAAAACCCAAAGCTAGCAGAAGGAAAGAAATCATAAAAATCATATCAGAAATAAATGAAAAAGAAATGAAGGAAACAATAGCAAAGATCAATAAAACCAAAAGCTGGTTCTTTGAGAAGATAAACAAAATAGATAAACCACTAGCCAGACTCATCAAGAAAAAAAGGGAGAAGACTCAAATCAATAGAATTAGAAATGAAAAAGGAGAAGTAACAACTGACACTGCAGAAATAAAAAAAATCCTGAGAGATTACTACAAGCAACTCTATGCCAATAAAATGGACAATCTGGAAGAAATGGACAAATTCTTAGAAATGCACAACCTGCCAAGACTGAATCAGGAAGAAATAGAAAATATGAACAGACCAATCACAAGCACTGAAATTGAAACTGTGATTAAAAATCTTCCAACAAACAAAAGTCCAGGACCAGATGGCTTCACAGGTGAATTCTATCAAACGTTTAGAGAAGAGCTAACACCTATCCTTCTCAAACTCTTCCAAAATATAGCAGAGGGAGGAACACTCCCAAATTCCTTCTACGAGGCCACCATCACCTTGATACCAAAACCAGACAAGGATGTCACAAAGAAAGAAAACTACAGGCCAATATCACTGATGAACATAGATGCAAAAATCCTCAACAAAATACTAGCAAACAGAATCCAACAGCACATTAAAAGGATCATACACCATGATCAAGTGGGGTTTATTCCAGGAATGCAAGAATTCTTCAATATACGCAAATCTATCAATGTGATAAACCATATTAACAAATTGAAGGAGAAAAACCATATGATCATCTCAATAGATGCAGAGAAAGCTTTCGACAAAATTCAACACCCATTTATGATAAAAACCCTGCAGAAAGTAGGCAGAGAGGGAACTTTCCTCAACATAATAAAGGCCATATATGACAAGCCCACAGCAAACATCATCCTCAATGGTGAAAAACTGAAAGCATTTCCACTAAGATCAGGAACAAGACAAGGTTGCCCACTCTCACCACTCTTATTCAACATAGTTTTGGAAGTTTTAGCCACAGCAATCAGAGAAGAAAAGGAAATAAAAGGAATCCAAGTCATAAAAGAAGAAGTAAAGCTGTCACTGTTTGCAGATGACATGATACTATACATAGAGAATCCTAAAGATGCTACCAGAAAACTACTAGAGCTAATCAATGAATTTGGTAAAGTAGCAGGATACAAAGTTAATGCACAGAAATCTCTGGCATTCCTATATACTAATGATGAAAAATCTGAAAGTGAAATCAAGAAAACACTCCCATTTACCACTGCAACAAAAAGAATAAAATATCTAGGAATAAACCTACCTAAGGAGACGAAAGACCTGTATGCAGAAAATTATAAGACACTGATGAAAGAAATTAAAGATGATACAAATAGATGGAGAGATATACCATGTTCTTGGATGGGAAGAATCAACATTGTGAAAATGACTCTACTACCCAAAGCAATCTACAGATTCAATGCAATCCCTATCAAACTACCACTGGCATTTTTCACAGAACTAGAACAAAAATTTTCGCAATTTGTATGGAAACACAAAAGACCCCGAATAGCCAAAGCAATCTTGAGAACGAGAAAAGGAGCTGGAGGAATCAGGCTCCCTGACTTCAGACTATACTACAAAGCTACAGTAATCAAGACAGTATGGTACTGGCACAAAAACAGAAAGATTGATCAATGGAACAGGATAGAAAGCCCGGAGATAAACCCATGCACATATGGACACCTTATCTTTGATAAAGGTGGCAGGAATGTACAGTGGAGAAAGGACAGCCTCTTCAATAAATGGTGCTTGGAAAACTGGACAGGTACATGTAAAATTATGAGATTAGATCACTCCCTAACACCATACACAAAAATAAGCTCAAAATGGATTAAAGACCTAAATGTAAGGCCAGAAACTATCAAACTCTTAGAGGAAAACATAGGCAGAACACTCTATGACATAAATCACACAAGATCCTTTCTGACCCACCTCCTAGAGTAATGGAAATAAAAACAAAAATAAACAAATGGGACCTAATGAAACTTCAAAGCTTTTGCACAGCAAAGGAAACCATAATCAAGACCAAAAGACAACCCTCAGAATGGGAGAAAATGTTTGCAGATGACAAAGGATTAATCTCCAAAATTTACAAGCAGCTCATGCAGCTCAATAACAAAAAAACAAACAACCCAATCCAAAAATGGGCAGAAGACCTAAATAGACATTTCTCCAAAGAAGATATGCAGAATGCCAACAAACACATGAAAGAATGCTCAACATCATTAATCATTAGAGAAATGCAAATCAAAACTACAATGAGATATCATCTCACACCAGTCAGAATGGCCATCATCAAAAAATCTAGAAACAATAAATGCTGGAGAGGGTGTGGAGAAAAGGGAACCCTCTTGCACTGCTGGTGCGAATGTGAATTGGTTCAGCCACTATGGAGAACAGTATGGAGGTTCCTTAAAAAACTACAAATAGAATTACCATATGACCCAGCAATCCCACTACTGGGCATATACCCTGAGAAAACCAAAATTCAAAAAGAGTCATGTACCAAAATGTTCATTGCAGCTCTATTTACAATAGCCCGGAGATGGAAACAACCTAAGCGCCCATCATCGGATGAATGGATAAAGAAGATGTGGCACATATATACAATGGAATATTACTCAGCCTTAAAAAAAAATGAAATTGAGCTATTTGTAATGAGATGGATAGACCTAGAGTCTGTCATACAGAGTGAAGTAAGTCAGAAAGAAAAAGACAAATACCGTATGCTAACACATATATATGGAATTTAAGGGGAAAAAAATGTCATGAAGAACCTAGGGGTAAGACAGGAATAAAGACGCAGACCTACTGGAGAACGGACTTGAGGATATGGGGAGGGGGAAGGGTGAGCTTTGACAGGGCGAGAGAGAGTCATGGACATATACACACTAACAAACGTAGTAAGGTAGATAGCTAGGGGGAAGCAGCCGCAAGGCACAGGGATATTAGCTCGGTGCTTTGTGACAGCCTGGAGGGGTGGGATAGGGAGAGTGGGAGGGAGGGAGACGCAAGAGGGAAGACATATTGGAACATATGTATATGTATAACTGATTCACTTTGTTATAAAGCAGAAACTAACACACCATTGTAAAGCAATTATACCCCAATAAAGATGTTTAAAAAAAAAAAAAAAAAAAGAAGTGCATATTTCAGACACCAGGCTGCCTGATCTACAACTAGACAGACTGCAAACCAACCATCATCAAGACAGCATGGTACTGGCACACAAACATCCACGTAGATGCAGGGGAGAGAAGGGAGACCCTGAAAGAAACCCAATATAGTCCTATCAATGGAGGAGAGAAAGTCTGATGGGGAAAAGGATAGCCTGCACAGAGCATGGTCCTGAAGAACCTGGACAGCTCCATGCCTAAGAATCACACCGGATTCCTTTCTTCTGCCACCAACAACAAGAACCTCACACAAAATTGACTACTGCAATTTCAAACTTGAAATCAGGCCAGGCCTAGAAGAAACCTGTAGACAGTACAGTATTCTGGGACCACAGACAGTATTCTGGGACCTGTAGACAGTACAGTATTCTGGGACCTCAGACAGTATTCTGGGACCTCAGATATAGAAGCATGTCTATGGATCAGTCTCCTCAGGCAAGGGAAACAAAATCACAATAAAGGCAGTTGGGGCTTCAGTCGACTGAAAACAGATTTCGATGACAAAGGCAAAGCATCTGCATGACGAAAATGCAGCAGATCTACGTGACAAAATATTGATTTGCAAACAAGGAACCTGACGAGGGGGATCATCTGAAGAGCAGACTGAGAAGTCCCAAAATTCAAGCCTTTGAAACACAAAAACCCTAAACGAAGCTGAACCCTAAGAGTGTGTGTGTGTTTATGCATGTGTACCTGTAGGTATTCTATAAATAATATACCATAAAAAAAAAAAAGAAATAACACTAAATTTACTTTGGTTTATTAACAGCTTAATGTACATAGATAAGCACTTGAGCTAGTGAAATAGGTAGCAATGACTTATTAATATTCAAAACCTCCAGGCTAATATTGTGGTATAAATTATTCTGTCTCTTTTCTTTCCTTTTGCTGTCATCCAAGATACAGCAGATGATTCTGAGTCTATTTAGTGATTTAAAAGAAGAGATTTATTTTACCCTTGTATGGCATCGTTCTCCCCATTGAATTTTTCAATTTTCTTTGTTTATTCATTCCAGAATATTTCTATTCTACTCTACTCTAAATACATTTGCTTTTATATTATTTAAGATAAAAATAACCATTTAATTTATTGAGACATATATCAATTCTACATAAGCCTGTTGACAAAAATTGCTTTTTAAAAATTGATATTTATTGGTAAGAAGATAACTGTATTAGAGTAAATGATTTGGAGATAAAAGATACATTATTCACTATGGCATACAATCTTCCTTGTTATTTTCTTGTTTTGTTTTTGTTTCTTTGAAATAAATATCTAATCCCAATCTTAAGGGTAATATTAATTAGTAAAATCAATAAAACAGGAATAGATTTCAGTGAGTCTATGGATAGAAATGAAAGAAAATTAATTGCAAGCATTCAGATAGTGTTTGCTATCTGCCAAATTTGCCAGACACTGATGAAGAAACTGAGATGCAGGAAACTCAAACACAAAAGTCACACAACTAGGCAATGGCCAAAGGAGTTCTGACCCTAGGATCCATATTCTTATCTACCTCACTATGTTGCCTCTCTTAATTTCATTCTATTCCCACACAAGAAACAGAAATCCAATCTTTATATCCTTCTTTCATCCCACCTTAAATTATCATGTTTCTATTATCACAATCTACTTCTCCTTCTTTAAAAAACTGTGTATTTTCCTTCAATTACACAGTGTTATATAATTGAACACAAAATTACACAGGGTATAGTCATCCAAGACTTTAATAAAGATAAAAGATATAGCATAGCAGGAGAAAGATAACATATATATATATCAGAGAGGTGTGAAACTTCCAGGTACAGCTCATAGGGCTCTTTTTTTGCACAGAATATGCTTTATCTTCAGATTGTGAGCCACCAAGAGAGTGCAAAATACCTTGGTCTTAAGGGAGTCAAAGCACAAGTTCACTGTGGGATATTTTACAAGCCACTAGTCACTTTGCTAAAGCCAGACTGCATGACTGATTAAACCATGTGCAAGCTATTAATATATATTTTTATAACGTATGAAAATCTTGGATATTTTCCATTGATGTGTACTCAGGTTCAGTAATCTTTTCTTCTGCCATGCCTAATCTGTTGTTAATTCCATCCAGTGTATTTTTTTTTAATCTCAGATAATATATTTTTTTCATTTTTTAGACGTTTGATTTGGGTATTTAAAGATATCTTTCATGTCTCTACTTAGCACATTCAAATTTCTTCTAGCTTCTCAAACATAAGGAATTCAATATAATAACTGTTATGGTATCTTTGTCCATTAATTCTATCATCTGTATCATTTTTGGTTCAGTTTTATTTGATTCATTTTTCTCCTCATTATGGGTCATGTCTCCTGTATTTTACATGCCTGATGATTTCTGATTCAATGCCAAAAAACAGTTTGATCCTTGGGTCTTCCTTTTAGATTTAATAGGTGGAACCAGAGCAACATTTAGTTTAGGGATAATTTTTCACTACTGAAGCAAGATCGTTTTTACTACTCTAATGGATATCCAGTGAATTATGAAGTTTCCCACTATGACTATTGGGTACTGACACTGTTTTCAGTGTTATGAGATTTCCAGGCACTACTCTCTTTTGGGGGTGGTTATTCCTCAAATTCAGGTAGTTTCCTCATATGCAAGTGCTGATCAGCACCCAATTCAGTACTCGAGGAAGAAACTCTCATGATTTCTGAAGGTCTTTCTCTGTACAGCTCTTGGATATTCTGTACACTACCCAGTACTACATCTTCAACTCATGTACACTAACTTAGGGTCTTGCCTGTGCTGTTCTTCTCTGCCATCACCTAGAAACTTATCTCCAGTCAGTAAACTGGGGCAATTGTAGGACTCACTCTATTTATGTCCTATATCTCAGGATCAGTGCTCTTCATTTAACTATGTCTCAAAAGCTGTTGTCTCATATATTTTGTCAGGTTTTTAGTTCCAATCCCTGTAACTCCATCTTGGCTGGAAGCAGAAGTCTATTGATTTTCAATGAACAATGTAGACAAGCTAATAAAATGTGCCTCAAGGATTTTTAGATTTTAAATAGCATATTTTAATCACTAGATATGACTATGACTATTTCTTTCTTGACCAAGGGTCAGTCCCATGGCTCCAGGCTTCCCTGGGGACGATCAGAGAAGTATCACAGAGACCAAATGAAAATTATCCTTATTCTTGTACAGGTCCCTGGAAATGCCATTGTTTCAGACCTCCATATGTTTTCCTGTTGCTTGCCATTGGCTCCTCTTCTGCCTGGCTTGTCTTCTCTAACTGTCCCAAACCAAACTGAGCTTGCACTACCATTATACCTTATTCATTATTGTATCATTACATTTATCACACTGTATAATTATGTGTGTACATATCTATCTCCTTATGAGATCATAGGATCTCTGTAGGCAAAGATTATGTCCCTATAGCCCCAGTGCCTGATATTCTTAGGGCTTCATAATAATACATTGAATGAATTAATGAATAGAATGAATGAATATTGGAATACAAGTTATTTTAGCCAATAATTTAGCATAGAGATATTGGGAAATTAATATTAGAACTGCTGTAAAGTATTTTAAAGTTGTTACCACAATTATGTTCAAAATAGCTAAATTGCAAGGAAGGATAATTTTCATTCCATTTAATTTTTCACTTTCTCACCAAATCATTTTATAGTTTTAAGAAATCTGGCTTTAAATAACCCTTCTAGGTACTTCATATTTCAGAGACCGGCTTAGTTGAATCTTCTTGTATTACTTTATTTAAAATCTTTTATACAAAGAGGAAAAATTAGATATTACTATAATAGCATTTGTAGTTTTAAAAGACCACATACATCTCAAAGGTGAAAATGTAGGATTTTATTTCATAACTGAACATATCTTTGTTGTCCTTGCCTTACTTATTCTTAAGCAGCAGAAAATTAATTTTAAACTCTTAGGTACTTAGTTCAATCCAAATGTTCTTCTGCTATATTTAGATATTATTATTTATGTCAGTTGATTTTACACATGTCAGCTGGGATTCCTCTCCCATTCTCTTCCTCTGAGTTGCTTACAAGCCAGGCAAAACATATATAGACAAACTTTAGGTAAGTTAGGGTGGGACATGGAATGGAGGAGGTATACCCATGCCTCTGGACTTGCTTTTTGCTATCTCTGTGCAGCTTCAAATGTCCATACCTTCTATACTCTTGACATGAGCAATATTTGATGCTGGCTATATTTGATGCTGGCTGTATTTGGTGGCTTCTAGGTCAGCATCTGTGCAGCTTTCAAACATGGAAGAGTCTATGAAACTTCAGACACAAAAGGAAAACTTTCCTTTGCTTAGTGAGCTTGTCTTTGGCTATAACTTGACTCATGCCCTCAGCTAATATCTACAGCTTTCTTGGAATTGGAAAAATGCTATGTTGACATCAGTCTCATTAAGAAGATGTTTTTAAAAGCTTGACAAATAGAAAAACTTTCTCCTGATCACAGATATTACTAAACTTCTAAACTTTTAAGAAGAGCTCACTGGGGACTGTCCCAGGAAAGGGTGAGAGTTTGGTGGGAAAGGAAAAAAAGCAGCCTGCTTTACTCTCACACTTCCTCAGAATTCCTATTCTTGCATTTACCCTCCTCTCCAGACTTCATATCTCTACCAGTACAGGTTCTGTGAGAACACATACCTTTTCAAATCTTTAAGTTTTCTGGTTTCACACTGCCCATCAAACTTGTGTTAGTATAAAAGGACTAGAGAACCTGCTTCTTGGAACTAATAAACAAAAGAAAGTAGTTGTAGCCCAGTCACTACTCCCCAAACATATGATGATCCAGTGTTGGTAGCTTGTGCTGAGGCTGCTGCAATGAAGGAAAACAGAACATTTTGTGTGATGACTCCTGTTATTAATCCATCAAAACAAGCACTTCACATATCATTTTTCTTCACAGGTAGACCCACTCCTCAGTTAGAGACTCATAGACCACCTATATTTGATTCACCTGCCTCAACATGGAACTTTCCAAGGAGTTACAAGGCATTTTACCTCAGTGTTCTCTAACACTTGCTAAAACTATCCTTCAAGAATCCTGGGGGACTTCCCTGGTTTTCAAGTGGTAAAGAATCCACCTTGCAATGAAGGGGACGTGGGTTCAGTCCATGGTAGGGGAACTAAGATCCCACATGTTACTGGGCAACTAAGCCCATGCACCTCAACTAGAAAGCCCATGTGCCACAAACTACAGAGCCCACGTGCTCTGGAACCTGTGCCACAACTAGAGAAGAGAAAACTTGCATACCACAACTAGAAAGAGAAAACCCACACGCCATAACTAGAGAGAAGCCTGTGTGCCGCAATGAAGAGCCCACGTGCTGCAATGAGGGCCACAACAAAGATCCCATGTGCCACAGTGAAGATCCCATGTGCCCCAATGAAGACCCAAAGCAGCCAAATAAATAAATAAATAGATATTAAAAAAAATAATCTTGGGAGGTAACCAAAATGAATTGAGCATTATTTAGCAGACATTCTAAGGGCTTCCAAGGTGAGGTTTTATGTAATAAATTTGGGGTTTTCAGGAGTAAGGATTCAGACTGTTTCATATCTTTTTTGGCTTCTCTTTTGCTTTAAAGTAGCAGCTGGATTTCTTGACAGATTTATTTCAGGTTATCAAACATTTATATCCTTGGCTCTTCTACTTTTCAGGCATAGAAAGGTAAGCCTTTTTTTCTAGAAGTCAAATTGGAAAAAGTAGTTCTAATTTATTTTATTTTTGCTTGAGGCTATACCTTGAATTCTGCTTTGAGTTATTTTGCTGTATTCCTCCATTACACCAGGATCTACATGCAACAGGTGTTCAATAAATGCTCTATTTATATTACATATAAAAAATAAAAATGACAATTTGCTTGGGACTTGGGAAAGAAAATTTAATATTTCACAGCCACACAAACTTTTGTAAGGAGTCAATTTGTTGATTATATAATGAAATGAGTATCTAAGCTAGTACATTGTATATATGATAAATGAGCTTTACTAGTGACATTAATAAGACAATAAAATGTGAATTTGACAAAATTTAGTGACAGAAATATTTTTCATAATTACAGTAGTGAATATTGATGATTTTTGATAATCCATGTTTTATTTATTAGGTCTGATTCTCTATGCATGGCTTAAATCAGGCCTGAAAGATAACCTTCATCAGCACCTAAAGTGAAGCCATGAGGAGGAGTTAAGATGGCGGAGGAGTAGAAGGACATGAAGTTCATTTTTCTCCATGGATGCAACAGGAATACAGCTATAGATGCAACAGTTCTCACAGAACACCAGTTGAACTCTAGCAGAAGACCTTGGACACTGTCAAGGACTATAAAGATCCCTGCATAGCTGGGTAGGACTAAAGAAAAAAAGAAGGAGGGAAAGTGGGATGGGACCTGCACCCCAGGGTGGGGGAGCTGAAGCAGAGGAGAGATACCTGAATTTGGGGAAAAGCCCTCTCTGACAGGGAAATCCCCTTTCTGACGGGGAAATTGACTGGGACGGAAGGGAAGTTTTGAGGTTGTCAGAAGAGGGTGAAATGGCTGATCTGCCGCAGACGGGACAGAGTGAGAACTACACAGATGGTCCCTCCTGAGGCCCTATGTGCCCTGGACTGGGACCTGTGTTCACAGGTGTGAAATGGGGCTTGGAGCTGGAGCATGGGGATTGGAGAACAGGCAAGAACTGCTGTTGGCTGTTGGGAGGTGGACTGAGGGGATGGGAGGGAGGAAATCTGCAGCAGTGAAGCCTATGGAAGAAGACTGGACTGCCATGGAAACAGGGCATTACTGCTGAGTCACACACAGGGGGAGGAGCCTCTATTGTAGCCTCTCTCTCCCCAGACGTTCCACCTGGTGATGGACAATAAAAAAAAGCCCTTTCAGGGCTGGCTCTTGTGTGCTGGCCACCAAGCAATAGAAAAATCCCTCTCAGAGCTGGCCCTAGTGCACCTGTTACCAGGCACCAGAAAAAAACCCAGCCAGGGCTGGCCCTCATGTGCCTTATGCCAGACACCAGAAAAGGCCCACACTAGGGCCATATCTCTTGTGTCCATGGCGTTTGACACCTCTGGGGCTACCACTATCCAAGCAGTCATACCACTTCTGTGCCCTGTCCTCACTGCCCAAGTGCTATAGGGCAGCCCCAGGAGCAGACACCTGTGGGGACCACAGGCAGAGGTGAGGGTAAAACCAGAGCTGAACCCCAGGGACAGGGTGACTAAGGAAGAGGATCAAAAATCTTTCCATCAGCTGCACAAGCTGCAGATTAAATCCCTGTGATCAGCTAAGTAGACCCTGTGTCTATGGAATATCTGAGTAGACAATGAGCATTCCCACAAATGAAAGCAGTGTAGCTCTGGCAGCTGTGAACTTTGAGAGCAAGCACATGCAGGAATTGGGCCAGGTCAGAGTCTGAGTGGTCCCCAAAGGACACATAGTAGGTCCAGGGACCAGCCCAGAGACAGAGGAGGACCTCTTGGGGAGGCGAAGGTGGGCTGTGGCTCACAGCATGTGCAAGGACATTTATAGCTGAAACACCAGGGAAACGTGAATATTATTTTTATTATGTTTTGATTCATTCTGTTGTTGGTTCTGGGTTTTTTTGTTTGTTGTTGTTTTAGAATTTTTAAATTTTTTATTTAGTCTTTTGGGATCTTTGTGTTTTATAACATATTTTTTAAAATATATTTCTATTTTTACTTTGTTTTTCTGTTTTTTTTATTTTCATTTATTTTTTCTTCTTTTACTTTAATTAATTAATTAATTAATTTTCATATTCCCTTTCTATTTTTTTTGCTGTTCTGCTTTTCCTATCCCTCCTTTATTTATGTATTTATATATTTATTTATTATTTTTGGCTGCATTGGGACTTCGCTTCTGTGTGTGGGCTTTCTCTAGTTGTGGTCTACTCTTCCTTTTGGTGCATGGGCTTCTCATCTCAGTGTCTTCTCTTCTTGCAGAGCATGGGCTCTAGGCACGTGAGCTTCAGTAGTTTTGGTGAGCAGGCTCAGAAGCTGTGGCACATGGGCTTAGTTGCTCCACCGCATGTGGGATGTTCCTGGACCAGGGCTTGAACCCATTTCCCCTTCATTGGCAGGCAGATTCTTAGCAACTGTGCCACCAGGGAAGCCCCACCCCTATTTTTTTTAAAAATAATTTTTATCAGTTCTGTTTCTTTGGTTTATTCTTCAGTTGGCACAATGCTTTGGCTTTGTTTTTAGGTTTTGTGTTTTGTTAGTTTTGATCCTAACTAATTTTGTTTATGGATTCTTCTGTTTTTCTGGTTGTTCTCTTGGTTTTTCTTTTATTTGTTTCTCTTTTTGTTTTATTTCATTCTGTGTTTGTTTCTTTTCTGTGTGTGTTTACTTATTTCTGTTTTTGTTTGTTTGATTTTGTTTTTACCATTTGCCTGGGGTTTTGTTAGTCTTTCTTTTTGTTAATTCCCTTTATCACTGGGATGAGTGACCTTCCAGGGCTTTTTTCCCTGACTGGAAGTTGGACCTGAAGCTCTGTGGGAGCACTGAGTCCAGGTTGCTGGACCACTGGAGAATTCCAGGCCACAGGGAAGATTAATCTCTGAAAACTGTCATGGAGGCCTCTACCTGAATCCAAGACCCAGCTCCATCTAACTGCCTGCAGCTCTCAGTGGCTGGACGTCTCAAAACAAACAGCAAACAAGATAGGAATGAAAACCCACCTATCAGCACACAGTAAAACTACCTAAAGTTATACTAAGCTCACAGACACCCCCAAACATACCACCTGACAAGGCCCTGTTCATCAGAGGGAAAAGACTCAGCTCCACCCACCAGAACGGAGGCACCAGTACCTCCCATCAGGAAGCTTATGGAAGCAATGGACAAACATCACTACCAGGGACAGAGAACAGAAGCAAGAAGAACTGTGACCCTGCAGCCTAGGGAAAGGAGACCACAAGTACTGTAAATTAGACAAAATGAGAAGACAGAGAAATATCTTGCAGATAAAGGAGCAGGATAAAAACTCACAAGACCAAATAAATGAATAAGAAAGAGGCAGAGAACCTGAAAAACAATTCAGAAAAATGACAGTAAAGATGATGCAAAATCTCAGAAATACAACTGAGAAAATATAAGAAACGTCTAGCAGGAACCTAGAAGGACTAAAGAGCAAACAAACAGTAATGAACAGCATAATAACTGAAATTAAAAATATTCTAGAAGGAATCAGTAGCAGAATAACTGAGGCAGAAGAACAGAGAAGTGAGCTGGAAGGTAGAAGGGTAGAAATAACTACCACAGAGTAGAATAAAAAAAAGAATGAAAAGAATTGAGGACAGTCTCAGAGACCTCTGGGAAAACTTTAAATGCACCAACATTCTAATTATAGGGGTGCCAGAAGAGGAAGAGAAAAAAAAGGGTCTGAGAAAATACTTGAAGAGATTATAGTTGAAAACATGGGAAAGGAAATAGTCAATCAAGTCCAGGAAGTGCAGAGATAAACCCAAGGTTTATGGGTATCCTGTTTACCCATACAGGATAAACACAAGGAGAAACACACTGAGACACATATTAATGAAATTAATAAAAATAAAAAACAAGGAAAACATTATTAAAAGCAGCAAGGGAAAAGCAACAAATAACATACAAGGGAATCAATATAAGGTTACCAGCTGATTTTACAGCAGAAACTCTGCAAGCCAGAAGGGAGTAGCAGGATATATTTAAAGTGATGAAAGGGAAAAACCTAGAACCAAGATTACACTACCTAGCAAGGATCTCACTCAGATTCGACAGAGAAATCAAAAGGTTTACAGACAAGCAAAAGCTAAGAGAATTCAGCACCACCAAACCAGCTTTACAAGAAATGCTAAAGGAACTTCCCCAGGAAGGAAACACAAGAGATGGAAAAGACCTACAAAAACAAAAGCAAAACCATTAAGAAAATGGTAATAGAAATGTACGTATCATTAATTACCTTAAATGTAAATGGATTAATGCTCCAACCAAAGGACACAGACTGGCTGAATGGATACAAACATAAGACCCATATATTTGTTGTCTACAAGAGACCTACTTCAGACCTAGGGACACATACAGACTGAAAGTGAGGGGATAATAAAAGATATTCCATGCAAATGGAAATAAAAAGAAAGCTGGAGTAGCAATACTCATATCAGATAAAATAGGCTTTAACTAAAGACCATTACAAGAGACAAGGAAGGACACAAAATTATGATCAAGGGATCAATCCAAGAAGAAGATATAACAATCGTAAATTTTTTTTTTCTTTCAGTACGTGGGCCTCTCACTGTTGTGGCCACTCCTGTTGTGGAGCACATGCTCCGGACATGCAGGTTCAGCAGCCATGGCTCATGGGGCCAGCCGCTCCGTGGCATGTGGGATCCTCCTGGACCGGGTCATGAACCTACATCCCCTGCATTGGCAGGCAGACTCTCAACCACTGCACCACCAGGGAAGCCCAACAATTGTAAATATTTATACACCCAACCTAGGAGAACCTCAATACATAAGGCAAATAGTAACAGTCATAAAGGCAGAAATTGACAGTAACACAATAATACTAGGGGACTATAACACCCCACTTACTCCAATGGATAGATCATCCAAAAAGAAAATAAATAAGGAAACACAAACTTTAAATGACACATTAGACCAGAAGGATGTAATTGACATTTATAGGACATTCCATCCAAAAATAACACAATACACTTTCTGCTCAAGTGCACACAGAACATTCTCCAGGATAGATCACATCTTGGATCACAAAGCAGTCCTTGGTAAAATTAAGAAAATTGCAATCATATCAAGCATCTTTTCCAACCACAATGCTATGAGACTAGACATCAGTTACAAGGAAAAAACTGTAAAAAATACAAACACATGGAGGCTAAAGAATACTCTACTAAACAAGAAAGAGATCACTGAAGAAATCAAAGAGGAAACCAAAAAATACCTAGAGACAAATGACAATGAAAACACAATGACCCCAAATCTAAGTAATGCAGCAAAAGCAGTTCTAAGAGGGAAGTTTATAGCATTACAATCCGACCTCAAGAAACAAGAAAAATCTCAAATAAACAACACAACCTTACACCTAAAGCAATTAGAGAAAGAAGAACAAAAAAACCCAAAGTTAGCAGAAGGAAAGAAATAATAAAGATCAGATCAGAAATAAATGGAAAAGAAATGAAGGAAACAATAGCAAAGATCAATAAAACTAAACACTGTCTCTTTAAGAAGATAAACAAAATTGATAAACCACTAGCCAGATTCATCAGGGAAAAAAGGGGGAAGACTCAAATCAAAAGAATTGGAAATGAAAAAGGAGAAGTATCAACTGACACCACAGAAATACAAAGCATCATGAGAGACTACTACAAGCAACTCTATGTCAGTAAAAGGGACAACCTGGAAGAAATGGACCAATTCTCAGAAAAGTACAACCTTCCAAGACTGACCCAGGAAGAAATAGAAAATATGAACAGACCGATCACTGAAATTGAAACTGTGATTAAAAATCTTCCAACAAATAAAAGGCCAGGACCAGATGGCTTCACAGGTGAATTCTATCAAACATTTAGAGAAGAGCTAACACTTATACTTCTCAAACTCTTCCAAAATATAGCAGAGGGTGGAACACTCCCAAAATCATTCTATGAGGCCATCATGACCCTGATACCAAAACGATAGCAAGATGTCACAAAAAAAGAAAATTACAGGCCAATATCATGGATGAACATAGATGTAAAAATCCTCAACAAAACGTTAGTGAACAGAATCCAACAGCACATTAAAAGGATCATACACCATGATCAAGTGGGGTTTATCCCAGGAATGCAAGGATCCTCAATATATTCAAATCAGTCAAAGTGATATGCCATATTAACATATTGAAGAATAAAAACCATATGATAATCCCAATAGATGAAGAAAAGGCTTTTGACAAATTTCAACACACATTTATAATAAAAGCTCTATGGAAAGTGGGCATAGAGTGAAACTACCTCAACATAATAAAGGCCATATATGACACACCCACAGCAAATATCACTGTGAAAAATTAAAAGCCTTTCCTCTAAGATCAGGAAAAAAAAACAAGGGTGCCCACTCTCACTACTATTATTCAACATAGTTTTGGAAGTTTTAGCCACAGCAATCAGAGAAGAAAAGGAATCCAAATTGGAAAAGAAGTAAAAATCTGTCACTGTTTGCAGATGACATGAAACTATACATAGAAGATCCTAATGATGTCACCAGAAAATTACTAAAGCTAATCAATAAATCTGGCAGAGTAGCAGAGTACAAAATTAATGCATGGAAGTCTCTTGCATACCTATACACTAACAATAAAAATCAGAAAGAGAAATTAAGAAACACTCCCAATTACCATTGCAACAAAAAGAATAAAATCCCTGGGAATAAACCTACCTAAGTAGGTAAAAGACCTGTATGCAGAAAACTATAAGATGCTGATGAAAGAAATCAAAGAAGATACAAACGTGGAGAGATATACCATGTTCTTGGATTGCAAGAATCAATATTGTCAAAATGACTATATTACCCAAAGCAATCTACAGATTCAATGCAATCCTTATCAAATTACCAATGGCATTTTTCACAAAACCAGAACAAAAACTTTTACAATTTGTATGGAAACAACAAAAACCCCAAATAGCCAAAGCAATCTTGAGAAAGAAAATGGAACTGGAGGAATCAGACTTCCTGACTTCAGACTATACTACAAAGCTACAGTAGTCAAGACAATATGGTAATGGCACAAAAAAAGAAATATAGGTCAATGGAATAGGATAGAAAGCCCAGAGATAAACCCACTCTCTTATGGTCAGCTTATCCTTAACAAAGGATGAAAGAATATACAATGGAGAGAAGACAGCCTCTTCAATAAGTGCTGCTGGGAAAACTGGGCAGCTACATGTAAAATAACAAAATTAGAACACTGTCTAACATGATACACAAAAATAAATTCAAAATGGATTAAAGACCTAAATGTAAGACCAGACATTATAAAACTCTTAGAGGAAAACATAGGAAGAACACTCTGTGACATAAATCACAGCAAGATCTTTTTTGACCCACCTCCTAGAGTAATAGAAATAAAAACAAAAATAAATAAATGGAACCTAATAAAACTTAAAAGCTTTTGCACAGCAAAGGAAACCATAAAAAAGACAAAAAGACAACCCTCAGTATAGGAGAAAATATTTGCAAACAAAGCAAGTGACAAAGGATTAATCTCCAAAATATACAAGCAGCACATGCAGCTTAATATCAAAAAAACAAACAACTGAATCCAAAAATGGGCAAAAGACCTAAACAGACATTTCTGCAAAGAAGGCATACAGATTGCCAACAAACACATGAAAAGATGCTCAAATTCACTAATCATTAGAGAAATGCAAATCAAAACCACAATGAGGTATCACCTCACACCCATCAGAACGGCCATCATCACAAAATCTACAAACAGTAAATGCTGGAGAGGGTGTGGAGAAAGGGCACCCTCTGGCACTGTTGGTGGGAATGTAAATTGATACAGCCACTGTGGAGAACAGTATGGAGGTTCCTTAAAAAACTAAAAATAGATCTACCATACGACCCAGCAATCCCACTACTGGGCATATACCCTGTGAAAACCATAATTCAAAAAGATACATATACAACAATGTTCATTGCAGCACCATTTACAATAGCCAGTACATGATATGAACCTAAATGTCCTCTGACAGATGAATGGATAAAGAAGATGTGGCACATATATACAATGGAATGTTACTCAGCCATAAAAAGAAACGAAATTGAGTTATTTGTAGTAAGGCGGATGGACCTAGATTCTGTCATACAGAGCGAAGTAAGTCAGAAAGAGAAAAACAAATACTATATGCTAACACATATATATGGAATCTAAAAAGAAAATAAAATGTTTCTGACGAACCTAGGGGCAGGACAGGAATAAAGACGCAGATGTAGAGAATGGACATGAGGACATGGGGTGTGGGGAAGGGTAAGCTGGGGCAAAGTGAGAGAGTAGCATTGACATATATACACTACCAAATGTAAAATAGATAGCTAGTGGGAAGCTGCTGTGTAGCACAGGGAGATTAACTCGATGCTTTGTGACAACCTAGAGGGATGGGATAGTGAGAATGGGAGGGAGGCTTAAGAGAGAGGGGCTATGGAGATATAGGTATACGTATAGCTGAATCACTTTGTTGTACAGCAGAAACTAACACAACAATGTAAAGCAATTATACTCCAATAAAGATGTAAATAACATAAAATAAATTAAAATGTATGCAAATTTCCCAATAAAAAACAAACAATAAAAGTGAAAACACTTTCGTAGGTTGTACTTAAACTAAATATAGGGGAAGAAAAAGAGAATGGAGTCCTAATAAGAGGGCTGAAACAGCATTCTTGTACTTGCTAGAAATCTGTGAGTCCACACACAATCCAACAGGGTTATGACTATTGATCCTTGGGAGCCAGGATGTGTGCAGTGGTCCTTTTGGTGATTCATGTCTGGCTTGTGTGGGTACCTCATCCCTCAGAGTGGCCTGCCGCTGCCACCATTACAGATAAGCACAAAAAGATCACCCAGTATTTTACTCCTTAGTTTATGTTTCTGTCAACGTCCTTAGATTGTGAATTCTTAAAAACATAGATTTTTGTCGTACTATGTTTTGTGTCTGCAGGATGTACTCAATAAATGTGTATTGAATGAGAGCAAATGAATAAACAATTATAAATAGTGCTCACCTCGAATCCTTATGAATGGAGTGTATATAAATGCATATGTACATACATAGTTTTATTAAATATAAATTTGAGAGAGGGGAGATAAGAGCACTGGCAGCTCCCTGAACATAGAGGTTTTCTAGCCAGAATAGTATATAAATTATAATGGATATTATACAAAAATTGTAAATACAATTGACCCTTGAACAACACGGACTTGAAATACGCAGGTCCACTTATACGTGAAATTTTTTCAATAGTAGATACTACAGTACTACAGGATCTGTGATCGGGTTAATCTATGGAAGAACTGGGTATCTGGCTGACTGTAAGTTTTATGCAGATTTTTGACTGCTTGAAGGGTTGACACCCCTAACCCCTGTGTTGCTCGAGTCAACTATATTTGTTTAATTTTACTGAAATGAGAGACTAAAGTGTGTTTGTTTTTGCTAACAACATTTTGCCTATAGGAAAGTAAGAAAAGAGAAGCCCAGACGTGTAAACTGATTTCAGATTATTCTGGAGCTTAAATGCTGGATTGAGTATTTAGGTAATGCCAAGCCATCCAAGTTTTAAATAGTAATGTAATTTTGTTTTTTAAACAAGGAAAGTGATGTGATCAATATATTCTATTTAAAGGAGAAGTTTGCAGATTAATAAATTGAAAATGTACTGAAATGATAAAAGTCCTTTTTAAATGCCAGGGTGAGTAACTCAAAATGCATTGCCAGTTAGCAGAGCAAGGTAAAAGAGAAAATATCAAAGTGAAAAAAGGTCAGTAAAAATACTTTTGGTTTCTGGGAGTTTCTGATAATAGCTTTGACACTTTTTAGAAGATAAAGATTTTTATATTAAACAACAATGAAATAATCACATTTGACTTGCTTTGAATCCTACAGTTATCAAGAAGGAATTTAATGTATCAGAAAGATAATTCAGGAAGGCTAAAGAGAAAGCCAGTCTTCTACATAGACTTTTTTTCTATTCATCTATAAAGAAAAGGTGCTTTCGGCTGTAGAACCTAACAAACAAAATCATTAAAAAGTTAATAAGTGGAACTCCCGGTTCAGGGTCTCTTCCCTCCGCCATCATGGAACTGTCCCGGAGCCCAAGGGGTGGGAGGCCTCACTGAGGCTGCTGGCTCTGGAGGGGAGCCGGCAGCTGAAGCCGCGACAGTCGTGGAGACAGCAGGCCGGATCACTCATCCTGGGGTAAGCCATCTGCCATGTCATGAGGACACTCAAGCAGCCCTAAGGAGAGATCCATGTGGCAAGTAACTGAGGCCTCTTACCTACAGCCACGTGACCTGAGCCATGTGGATGAAAAGCTCTTGGTGCTCCAGCCAGGAGTCAGTGCTGTACCTCAGAGGTGGGAGAACCAACTTCAGGACACTGGTCCACAAGACATCTCCCAGCTCCATGTAATATCAAATGGGAAAATCTCCCAGAGATTTCCAGCTCAACACCAAGACCCAGCTTCACTCAATAACAAGCAAGCTACAGTGCTGGATGCCCTATGCCAAACAACTAGCAAGACAGGAACACAACACCACCCATTAGCAGACAGGCTGCCTAAAATCAAAATAAGGCGACAGACACCCCAAAACACACCACCAGAAGTAGACCTGCCCACCAGAAAGACAAGATCCAGTTTCATCCACCAGAACACAGAAACTAGTTCCCTTCACCAGGAAGCCTACACAACCCACTGAACCACCTTAAGCCACTTGGGACAGACACCAAAAACAATGGGAACTACGAATCTGCAGCCTGTAAAAGGAGACCCCAAATGCAGTAAGATAAGCAAAATGAGAAGACAGAAAAACAAACAGCAGGTGAAGGAGCAAGATAAAAACCCACCAGACCTAACAAATGAAGAGGAAATAGGCAGTCTACCTGAAAAAGAATTCAGAATAATGATAGAAAGATCATCCAAAATCTTGGAAATAGAATAGAGAAAATGCAAGAAACTATTAACAAGGACCTAGAAGAACTAAAGAGGAAACAAGCATGATGAACAACACAATAAATGAAATTAAAAATACTGTAGAAGGGATCAAAAACAGAATAACTGAGGCAGAAGAATGGATGAGTGACCTGGAAGATAAAATAGTGGAAATAATTACTGCAGAGCAGAATAAAGAAAAAAGAATGAAAAGAACTGAGGACAGTCTCAGAGACCTCTGGGACAACATTAAATGCAACAACATTCGAATTATAGGGGTCCCAGAAGAAAAGAGAAAAAGAAAGGGACTGAGAAAATATTTGAAGTGATTATAGTTGAAAACTTCCCTAATGTGGGAAAGGAAATAGCTAATCAAGTCCAGGAAGCACAGAGAGTCCCATATAGGATAAATCCAAGGAGAAATACGCCAAGACACATATTAATCAAACTGTCAAAAATTAAATACAAAGAAAGGATATTAAAAGCAGCAAGGGAAAAACAACAAATAAAACATAAGGGAATCACCGTAAGGTTAAAAGCTGAACTTTCAGCAAAACTCTGCAAGCCAGAAGGGAGTGGCAGGACATATTTAAAGTGATGAAGGAGAAAAACCTACAAGCAATATTACTCTACACAGCAAGGATCTCATTCAGATTTGATGGAGAAATTAAAACGTTTACAGACAAGCAAAACCTGAGAGAGTTCAGCACCACAAAACCGGCTTTACAACAAATGCTAAAGGAAATTTTCTAGGCAAGAAACACAAGATAAGGAAAAGACCTACAGTAACAAACCCAGAACAATTAAGAAAATGGGAATAGGAACATACATATCAATAATTACCTTAAATGTAAATGGATTAAATGCTCCCACCAAAAGACATAGACTGGCTGAATGGATACAAAAACAAGACCCATATATATGCTGTCTCCAAGAGACCCACTTCAGACTTAGGGACACATACAGACTGAAAGTGAGGGGATGGAAAAAAGATATTCCATGCAAAAGGAAATCAAAAGAAAGCTGGAGTAGCAATTCTCATATAAGACATAATAGACTCTAAAATAAGGACTATTACAAGAGATAAAGGACACTGCATAATGATCAAGGGAATGAGCCAAGAAGAACAGATAACAATTGTAAATATTTATGCACCCAACATAGGAGCATCTCAATACATGAGGCAAATACTAATAGCCATAAAAGGGGAAATCAATAGGAACACAATCATAGGGGGACACTTTAACACCCCACTTTAACCAATGGACAGACCATCCAAAATGAAAATAAATAAGGAAACCCAGTTTTAAATGATACATTAAACAAGATGGACTTAATTGATATTTATAGGACATTCCATCCAAAAACAACAGAATACACATTTTTCTCAAGTGCTCATGGAACATTCTCCAGGGTAGATCATATCCTGGGTCATAAATCAAGCCTTGGTAAATTTAAGAAAATTGAAATCATATCAAGTACCTTTTCTGACCACAACACTATGAGAGTAGATATCAATTACAGGAAAGGATCTGTAATTGTAACTCGATGTACAAACACATGGAGGATAAACAATACACTACTGAATACCGAAGTGATCACTGAAGAAATCAAAGAGGAAATCAAAAAATACCTAGAAACAAATGACAATGGAGACACGACGACCCAAAACCTATGGGATGCAGCAAAAGACGTTCTAAGAGAGAAATTTATAACAATACAATCCTACCTTAAGAAACAGGAAACATCCAAATAAAAAACCTAAACTTGCACCTAAAGCAAATAGAGAAAGAGTAACAAAAAAACCACAAACCTACCAGGAAGGAAATCATAAAGATCAGATCAGAAATAAATGAAAAAGAAATGAAGGAAACGATAACAAAGATCAATAAAACTAAAAGCTGCTTCTTTGAGAAGATAAACAAAATTGATAAACCATTAGCCAGACTCATCAAGAAGAAAAGGGAGAAGACTCTATTAATGGAATTAGAAATGAAAAAAGAGAAGTAACAACTGACACTGCAGAAATACAAAGGGTCATGAGAGATTACTACAAGCAACACTATACCAATAAAATGGACAACCTGGAAGAAATGGACCAATTCTTAGAAATGCACAACCTGCCAAGACTGAACCAGGAAGAAAGAGAAAATATGAACAGACCAATCACAAGCACTGAAATTGAAACTGTGATTAAAAATCTTCCAACAAACAAAAGCCCAGGACCAGATGGCTTCACAGGCGAATTCTATCAAACATTTAGAGAAGAGCTAACACCTATCCTTCCCAAACTGTTCCAAAATATAACAGAGGGAGGAACACTCCCAATGTCATTCTATGAGGCCAAATCACCCTGATACCAAAACCAGACAAGGATGTCACAAAGAAAGAAAACTACAGGCCAGTATCACTGATGAACATAGATGCAAAAATCCTCAACAAAATTCTAGTAAACAGAATCCAACAGCACATTAAAAGGATCATAAACCATGAGAAAGTGGGGTTTATTCCAGGAATGCAAGGATTCTTCAACGTAAGCAAATCAATCAACGTGATAAACCATATTGATAAATTGAAGGAGAAAATCCATACGATCATCTCAATAGATGCAGAGAAAGCTTTCAACAATTCAACACCCATTTATGATAAAAAAACCCTGCAGAAAGTAGGCATAGAGGGAACGTTCCTGAACATAATAAAGGCCATATATGACAAACCCACAGCCAACATCGTCCTCAGTGGTGAAAAACAGAAACCATTTCCACTAAGATCAGGGACAAGAAAAGGTTGCCCACTCTCACCACTATTATTCAACATAGTTTTGGAAGTTTTAGCCACAGTAATCAGAGAAGAAAAGGAAATAAACGGAATCCAAATCGGAAAAGAAATAAATCTGTCACTGTTTGCAGATGATATGATACTCGACATAGAGAATCCTAAAGATGTTACCAGAAAACTACTAGAGCTAATCAATGAATTTGGTAAAGTAGCAGGATACAAAATTAATGCACAGAAATCTCTTGCATTCCTATATACTAATGATGAAAAATCTGAAAGTGAAATTAAGAAAACATTCCCATTTAGCATTGCAGCAAAAAGAATAAAATACCTAGGAATAAAACTACCTAAGGAGAGAGAAGACCTGTATGCAGAAAATTATAAGACACTGATGAAAGAAATTAAAGATGATACAAATAGATGGAGAGATATACCATGTTCTTGGTTTGGAAGAATCAACATTATGAAAATGACTCTACTACCCAAAGCAATCTACAGATTCCATGCAATCCCTATCAAACTACCACTGACATTTTTCACAGAACTAGAGTAAAAAAATTCACAATTTGTATGGAAACACAGAAGACCCCGAATAGCCAAAGCAATCTTGAGAACGAAAAACGGAGCTGGAAGAATCAGGCTCCCTGACTTCAGACTATACTACAAATCTTCAGTAATCAAGACAGTATGGTACTGGCACAAAAGCAGAAATATGGATCAATGGAACAGGATAGAAAGCCCAGAGATAAACCCATGCACATGTGGTCACCTTATCTTTGATAAAAGAGGCAAGACTGTACAGTGGAGAAAAGACAGCCTCTTCAATAAGTGGTCCTGGGAAAACTGGACAGGCACATGTCAAAGTATGAGATTAGAACACTCCCTAGCATCGTACACAAAAATAAGCTCAAAATGGATTAAAGACCTAGGTGTAAGGCCAGAAAATATCAAACTCTTAGAGGAAAGCATAGGCAGAACACTCTTATGACATAAATCACAGCAAGATCCTTTTTGACCCACCTCCTAGAGAAATGGAAATAAAAAGAAAAATAAACAAATGGGACCTAATGAAACTTAAAACCTTTTGCACAGCAAAGGAACCCATAAACAAGATTAAAAGACAACCCTCAGAATGGGAGAAAATATTTGCAAATGAAGCAACTGACAAAGGATTAATCTCCAAAATTTATAAGCAGCTCAAGCAGCTCAATAACAAAGAAACAGACAACCTAATCCAAAATTGGGCAGAAGACCTAAATAGACACTTCTCCAAAGAAGATATAGAGATTGCCAACAAACACATGAAAGAATGCTCAACAACATTAATCATTAGAGAAATGCAAATCAAAACTAAAATGAGATATCATCTCACACCAGTCAGAATGGCCATCATCAAAAAATCTAGAAACAATAAATGCTGGAGAGGGTGTGGAGAAATGGGAATACTCTTGCACTGTCGGTGGGAATGTAAATTGATACAGCCACTATGGAGAACAGTATGGAAGTTCCTTAAAAAATGAAAAATAGAACTATCATACGACCCAGCAATCCCACTACTAGGCATATACCCTGAGAAAACCATAATTCAATAAGAGTCATGTACCAATATGTTCATTGCAGCTCTATTTACAATAGCCAGGACATGGAAGCAACCTAAGTGTCCATCAACAGATAAATGGATAAAGAAGATGTGGCACATATACACAATGGAATATTAGTTGGCCATAAAAAGTAATGAAATTGAGTTATTTGTTGTGAGGTGGATGGATGTAGAGTCTGTCATACAGAGTGAGGTAAGTCAGAAAGAGAAAAAGAAATACCATATGCTAACACATATATATGGAATCTAAGAAAAAAAAAAAGGTCATGAATAACCTAGGGGTAAGACAGGAGTAAAGACACAGACCTACTAGAGAATGAACTTGAGGATATGGGGAGGGGGAAGGGTAAGCTGTGACAAAGTGAGAGAGTGGCATGGACATATATACACTACCAAATGTAAAATAGATAGCTAGTGGGAAGCAGTCGCATAGCACAGGGAGATCAGCTTGGTGCTTTGTGACCACCTAGAGGGGTGGGATAGCGAGGGTGGGAGGGAGAGAGACGCAAGAGGGAAGACATATGGGAACATATGTATATGTATAACTGATTCACTTTGTTATAAAGCAGAAACTAACACAGCATTGTAAAGCAATTATACTACAATAAACATGTTAAAAAAAAGTTAATCATACTTTCTCCCAAGTGTAAGGATAAAAGTAGAGTTTTTAAGGTATCTAAAAATAACATAAGCAGAACACAATGCATATAGGGAAATTATGACTCCAGAGAGGATATTTACATCAAAACCTCTTTCACTGGAACAGAAAACTGACAGTAAAGCTAATCTTAGATGTTCTTTTTGTTTGTTTGTTTGGAGCTAATCAGAGAGAAGTGAAGTTCAGAGGTATGAGTGGCCGTAAATGGGGCTCTTCTTTCTAAACTTTAAAAATTGGTCTGCCTCAAATAGTAGTAATGTTATACAGTAAGAAGTCAGAAGAATGTGAAATCCATGGATGGCTTTTCTCCAAAGGCTTTCAGTCTCAACTTAAAAGGAACTAAATGTTGATTACTGGGGCATGGGACAGAACTGTGGACAGGATCATATTTAGAAGACACATTTTGACAGATTTCAGGTTACCTGGCATTTCATTAATGTCTAAAATAGGCAAGAAAAGAATTTCTTTCACAGGGCTAGTTTTACCTACAGACTAGACCTTCTAGGAGGTATATAACCTGATTATGTACCTGAGACAGCCTAATAATTTTGGACATTTTCTAATAGATGATCAGTAAAGATTTCTTTGACACAGTTGTTTGTGTGTGTGTCTGTGTCTATGTGATAATGTGAAGGTGAATGAAAGAAAAATGGAGAAGGCTACCTGGAGGTTGAAACTTCATTTAAATATTCCTTGAACAGAAGAGAAGATCTGAATTAGTAGGGTTCCATCCATTCCTCTTTTATAATTGGCATTATTTGAGCAAAGGGGTAGGTCCTAGTAGTCCTTCTAACTGCATACAGTTCTTTTACCAAGAGAAGTCATGGTAAGTAAAATTTTATCCTTGCATTTCCAATAAATCAATTAGCACTTTTTTTTTTTTTTTTTGTGGTATGTGGGCCTCTTACTATTGTGGCCTCTCCCGTTGTGAAGCACAGGCTCCAGACGTGCAGGCTTAGTGGCCATGGCTCACGGGCCCAGCCGCTCCACGGCATGTGGGATCTTCCCAGACCGGGGCACGAACCTGTGTCCCCTGCATCGGCAGGCGGACTCTCAACCACTGCACCACCAGGGAAGCCCAATTTAGCACATTTTATGGATTTTTGCCTTGACTTCTCCTTCCTCTCCTTAACTCAGCCCTGATCACCGGTGAATAAGGTCTTTTTCTGCTCAAGTTTTACCCTGAGAGTTATGTACCTGTGTCGGTAAAAATACGGCCTTGTAGAACAAAATTGGGAGTATCCCCTCCTTTTCAATCTTTTGGAATAGTTTGAGAATGATAGTTTTTAGCTCTTCTTTATATATTTGGTAGTATTCTCACGTGAAGCTGTCTGTTCCTGGACTTTTGTTTACTGGAAGTTTTTAAATTACAAATTCAATTTTACTACACGTGATCTGTCTTTTCAGATTGTCTGTTTCTTCATGATTTAACATGTAGCTCTGTGGTATTGGTTTTTATTTCTCCCATTTCATTTCTTATTTTGTTTATTTGGGTCCTCTCTCTTTTCTTCTTGTTGAGCCTGGTTAAATGTTATTAATTTTGTATATCTTTTCAAGAAACCAGCTCTTGGTTTCATTGATCTCTTACATTGTTTTTTTGTTCCTTTTTTGGTCTTAGGTTATTTATTTCCTCTTTGATATTTATTATTTACTTCTTTCTGCTGATGTTGGGCTTTGTTCTTCTTTTTCTAATTCCTTTAGATGGTAGTTTAGGTTGTTTATTTAAGAATTTTCTTGTTTCTTGAGGTAGGTTTGTATAGCTATAAACTTCCCTCATAAAACTGATTTTGCTAAGTACCATAGGCTTTGGAAAGTTTTGGCTCTATTTTTATATTTCTTGAGGTATTTTCTGACTTCCTCTTTGGTTTCTTCATTGATACATTGATTTTTTTTTAGTAGTGTGTTGTTTATTCTCCGTGTACTTGTGTTTTTCTTATTTTTCTTCCTATAATTGATTTCTAATTTCATAACGTTGTGGTAGGTAATAATGTTTGATATAATTTCTATCCTCTTAAATTTGTTGAGACTTGTTTTGTGGTCTAGCATGTGATCTATCCTGGAGAATGTTCCATGTGCTCTTGAAAAGAATGTGTGTTTTGCTGTTTTTGGATGGAATGTCCTGTAGATATCTGTTAAGTCCAACTGGTCCAATGCATCCTTTAAAATCAGTGTTGCCTTATTGATTTTCTGTCTGGATGATCTATTGATGTAGGTGGGGTGTTATAGTCCCCTACTATTATTGTATTTTTGTCAGTTTCTCCATTTATATCTGTTAATATTTGCCTAATATATTTAGGTGCTTCTATATTAGGTGCATATATGTTAACAAATAATATTTCCTCTTCTTATATTGATCATTTATCATTATAATATTTCCTTCTTTGTGTTTTATTTTAGACTTTCATTTAAAGTCACTTTGTCTGATGAATATTGCTACTCCAGCTTTCTTTTTGTTTCCATTTGCATTGAATATCTTTTCCCAGTTCCTCATGTTCAGTCTATATGTGTCTTTAGCTCTGAAGTGAGACTCTTGTAGGCAGCATATAGAAGGGTCTTGCTTTGTATCCAATCAGCCACCTTATGTCTTTTGATCAAGACATTTTTCCCCATTGACATTTATTTATTTTATTTTACAATCTTTGGCCACACCACACAGCTTGCAGGATATTAGTTCCCCAAACAGGTATCAAACCCATGCCCTTGGCAGTGAAAGCATGGAGTCCTAACCACTGGACTGCCAAGTAATTCCCTTCATTGACATTTAAAGTGATTATTGATAGGTATGTAATTCTTTTGATTTTGTTATTTGTTTTCTGGTTGTTTTGGTAGTTCTTCTCTGTTCTTTTCTTATTCTTTAGTCTCTTCTCTTGTGGTTTGAAAATTTTCCTTAGTATTATGCTTTATTTTATTTAGCACTATTTAGTATCATGTTCCTTTCTCTCCTGTTTATTAGTATCTATTGTATATTTATGACTTGTGGTTACCATGAGGTGAAAATATGTTGATATATGACTATATGTATTTGTTTTAAAGTTGTAGTCAGAGGTGCAAAATATTAGGTATAAAATAAGGTACAAGGATACATTGTACAACATGGGGAATATAGCAAATATTTTATAATAACCATAAATGGAATATAACCTTTAAAAATTGTGAATCACTATATTGTACACCTGTAATTTATACATTATACATCAACTATACTTCAATTAAAAAAATGTTGAAGTCATTTTAGTTCAAACACATTCTAAAAGATCTATATTTTACTCTCCTCCTCCATGTTTTGTGTTTTTGATATCATATTTTATATTTTCATGTCTATTCTTTAACTGTTTATCTTAGTTATAGTTTATTTTACAATTTCTGTCTTTTAATCTTTGTAGTAGCTTATTTAAGTGGTTGATCCACAGCCTTTACTATATATTTGCCTTTACTAGTGGATTTTTCCTTTCCTATAGATACTTACTTCTCAATATAGACTTTTCTTTTCCACTTAGAGAGGACCCTTTAACATTTCTTTTAGGGTAGCTTTAGTATTGATGAACTCTTTTAGTTTTTGCTTGTTTAAGTTTTTTTTTTTTTAATCTCTCCTTTAATTCTAAATGATAATATTGTTGGATATAGTATCCTAGATTGCAGGTTTTTCCCCTTTCAGCAGTTTGAATATATCATGCTACTCCCTTCTGGCTTGCAAAGTGTCTGCAGAGAAATCAGCTGTTAGCATATGGGGTTCCCTTGTATATGACTCCTTATTTTTCTTTTGCTACCTTTTGAATTCTCTCTTTGTGTTTCACCTTTGCCATTTTAATTATGATAGGACTTGTGGTTGGTCTGTTTAGGTTCATTTTGTTTAGGACCCTCTGTTCTTCCTGTACCTGGGTATTTGTTTCCTTCTTCACGTTTGGGAAGTTTACACCCATAATTTCATTAAATGTATTTTTGACTCCCTAATCTCTCTCTCTTCTCCTTTTGGAACACCTATATGAATGCTGGTACACTTGATGTTGTACCAGTTGTCTTTAAACTGTTCTCATTTTTTTAAAAAAATTATTTTTCTTTTTGATGTTCTGATTGGGTAATTTCCATTGTTCTATTGGATTGTTTATATGTTCTTCTGTATCACTTAGTTTGCTCCTAATTCCTTCTAGTGTATTTTTCATTTCAGTTATTGTATCTTCAGCTGACTGGTTCTTTTTATATTTTCTAGTTCCTTGTTAAAATTTTCACTATGTTTATCTATTCTGTTCCCAAGTTCATTAGCTTTATAATTACTATTGCTTGTAACTCTTTATCAGTTAAATTATTTGTTTCATTAGGGTTTCTTTTTTCTTCAGGGTTTTTTCTTCTTCTTTCCTTGAAACACATTTCTGTCTTCTCATTTTGTTTAATTTTACCTGTCTCTATGAAATTAGGTGAAACAGTTACCTATCCTAATCTTGAAGGATTTTCCATGTGTCGGAGCATCCTTATGAAGTATGCATGTGTTTTGTGACTTTGATGGGAGAGGTGGATCTAAAGTGAGCATGTGTTTCTTCTTCCCCTGGGTTGTGCTGGCAGCTACTACTTTTGTGGAGGTGGGGCTGGAGATGGAGGGGCTCAAGCCAGAGCCAGGTGTGAGTTGAGACTTCTCTATTCAATGGCCATCAATGCCTTATTGGGAGTGGGGGTGGGGCCCATAGTCCTGGACTAGAAGTCCTGAGGGTCAGGTCCAAGCTGGCTCCGTTCCCTCTAATTTGTGCACTATCTATAACAACAGCACCTCTCTGTAGGGGAGAGCAGTGCTGGAGCAAGAAGGGCTGGAGCAGGTGCCCTGTGTGGACTTGGGTGCATCTTGTGTGGTCACAGTAAAACTGGCAGGATCCCCAGACACTTTTCAATCTGGTTCCTCTGTGCTGTTCCGAGGAGTAAGGAAGCATGTGTACACACTCTTCATGAGCAGAGTCTCAGTTTCTTACAGCCCTTGGTAAGTCCTGCTTGTTTTCAAACTAGCTAAGGGGACTCATCTTCCTGATGCCAGGAATGGGGTGCCCAGTATGTGGGAGGGAGGGAGGATCCCTAAGCCCTTGATATCCTTCCTCTTCTGTGTCCCATGCTAAGGGTGTGGGTTGGACCTGATGGCTTCTCCTCCCTTCTTACTCAACTCCATATGGATCTATACAGTCTTGGTTGTAGAAGAGCCTTTCTGAAAGTTTCCAGGTTGTTTTCAATTAGATTTGTTCCACATGAAGATGTATTTTTGATGTGTTTGTGGAGGGAGGTAAACTCAGTGTCATCATACTCTGCCATCTTGACCTCCCTCTTTACTTTTACCCTTTTTTAATTCTAAACTTTCCACCATGTCATTAGAAATTCTACATAATTATAATGGTTACACAATTTGCTAATATTCTTGAGATATACTGTCAATCTATTTTGAGAAATTTTGTCAACTAATACTCCCACTAACATTTTATGGGGGTGCTTAAATATAAGAATTTAAGAGTTTGACCCCCACTGTCTCCTAACCACAACTGAATATTATACTATGCTATAATATTTTCTATTTTTATAGTTGTTAAACAGAATCTCAATGTTACTCTAATTTGTAATCTTATATTTAGTGCTATTTAGTCATTGAAGAATTTCAATTGTGTATGGATTAGTCAGAAGAAATGGCACAAACATATTGCCATAAAGTCCCAGTCTGGAAATAGTTGCAGAATTTATCAGAAAAGGGATGGCTACACAGAGCAGAGGCAGATGTCATGTATATCCATAAAATTTTTCTTATTAACCTCATCCCCTGTGGGGCTGATGACTTTTCCAAAGGTGAGAAAGAAGCAGAATTATCACTTCACCAGTTTCTGTTATACTCAGTATTATGTCACCACTGCTAAAGAACAATCCTAACAACTATCCTGTAAGGTTATGTAGACAAATAAGTGATCCCAGTTCCTGTGCTAAACACATCACTAGCAAGACCATATCCACTTCCAGAAGGAGTCAGTGCTCAGATGATATCCCTGCAACCGGCTAGTTGGCGTTCAAGGAAAGACATTGTCAGGCTTTCCAAATTGTCTGTTTATGCCATTTGCCCAGATATCTAGTGATGTGCTTGAAGTTTCTTATAATTTTGATATTTTCCTAAAATAGATATTAATCTTAAATGTTCAAAACTTCTTGTAGTTCATTTGTTTGATAATGCTGACTTACAAACATTCCATCTTTTTAGTAAAAAAAATATTTTCCCTGCTGAGTTCCTACTGTTTTTATGCATAGAAAGTTCTTCTGTACCCAGAGAAGGGACAATGTTGTTGAAATTTTAAAGTGTTTTTAAAAATATTAACTCTAAATGTAAATCTTTAATTTATTGTGATAAGTATTGTAAGGACTGGTATTAAATTTTATATATTTTAAGTGCTTAAATAATTGCCCCAGATATATTTATTAATTTTGTACCATTTTTATTGATATAAGAAATACTTTTATTAAATATTAAGTTCTTACATATAAGGGGGTCTTTCCAGGGAGATCTAATTTACACCTATAAGTTCATTAAATGTATTTTGACTCTCTAATCTCTCTCTTCTCCTTCTGAAGGAAAGCAATAAAGGAAGGAGAACGTGGCATCACATTACAATAACAATTAAACTAGAGTGTTAAGAAATCAAAGAAAAAAAAAGGAAAATAAATACCTGCTGCCATTTTTTTCTTTCTTTTCCTTTTCCTTCCTTTATTGCTTTCCTTCAGAATTCTCTTACTATTTTTTTTTGTTATTTATTTATTGGTCCAGAGGGAATTAAAAATAAACAAGATTTCCATTAAAACACAAATTTCATTGATATTATCATTGGTTTTCTGCTATTGCAAGGCAGAGATCTAGATACTGGATGTTAAATAAAACAGACAAAAAGCCATTCTTCTCAAGATCGATAATTTAGTCAGGAAGACAGGCAGTAAAAATATAAACAAGTATGTAATTTACAAATGAGGAAATACCACAGAACAAGCAATCAAGGTGTTTTGATAAAGAATAATGGATTTAGGGCAAAGGATGGGGCAGACTACCTCAGAATGGTATAAACCCTTAGCTGGTAACTGGTGAACAGGTGCACGCTGGCTTTATGAAGAGATGGAAGGCGAGCGTTCTATACATGGAACTAGCAAAGGCAAAGGCCTGAAGTGTAAAAGATCCCCGTTTGCTGAAGAAACAGAAGAGATAGGAAAGGCCAGGAGGGGTTGGCCCTTTGGAGCCTCATGGGGAATGCCAAGGGCTTTGGGTTCACATTAATGACTTTGAGATACTATTTAAGCTTTGAAATAAAGGTGTAGCAATTTACATTGACATTTTTAAAAGGTGACTTTTATATTGGAGTTATAGGTAGTGTTGAAACAAGGAGATAATTTGGGGGATGATTTCTGGAATATTAGATAGAATTAAGAAAAGTAAAGGGACCCCGGGTATATTTGGGGGTAGAAGCAGCAAAACGCAGTGGAAGATTGGAGACAGGAGGTGAGAGAGAACAAGGCTAAGATGACTCCAAGGTTTCTGGTTTAGTAATGAATAGATAAAAGTGCCATTTATAGGGCTTCCCTGGTGGCGCAGTGGTTGAGAGTCCGTCTGCCGATGCAGGGGACACGGGTTCGTGCCCCGGTCCGGGAAGATCCCACATGCCGCGGAGCGGCTGGGTCCATGATCCATGGCTGCTGAGCCTGCGCTTCCGGCGCCTGTGCTCCGCGACGGGAGAGGCCACAACAGTGAGAGGCCCGCATACCGCAAAAAATTTAAAAAGTGCCATTTATAGAGATGGGTTCTCTAGAAGTAGGATCCATTTTAGGTGGAAAATCAAGAGTTAAGTTTGAGATGCTTGTGAAACATCTAAGTGAAACTGTCCAATGAGAAGTTGGCTATAGAAAACGAGAGGTCAGGATGATAAGTATAATTCTGAGACTCATCAGCATATAAAATGGCATGAAAAGCGAAAGGAGTGGACAAGATCTTTGAGGCTTAGGGAAAATTTTATATTGAATTAACGTACCAAGGATTGGCTTATTTATAACTTCAAACCTACCATCAAGGAGCATCTTATATCTATTCATATAGTCATATATTTTATTCCATGAATAAAATTTTGTGGTGTGTACTATGTAGTTTTGTGTATTTCTTATTGGGTTTATTCCGAAGTATTTTAACTAGGTATTATAGCGTTATAAAAAGGAATATTATTCATTACATTTTCCACAGTTATTATTTGTATAATACAAAGCTATATGTTTTTACTTTTATTAAATATTAAAAAAATTAACTCATAATTAAGCCTAATAGTGTTTCTTCTTATTTTCTTGGCTCTTGATGTTGATAATCACATCCTAACCCAATCAAAAAATGTTCTCTTCTTTCTAATTGTCAAACTATAAATTTCTGTTTCTTGCTTTACTGCACTACCTTCCTCATCTAGAATAAGTTAGAAATATTAATTTAAGTAGAGGGTATTCTTATTTTAATGTAAGTTCAACTGTGACATCTGTTATAGTATGAAGTGTAATGTTGTTTTAAGATGCATGTAAGTGTGTGCGTGTGTTTTCATGGGTGCTCACGCGCAAGCATGTACCTGTGTGTGAGAGTGTATGTGAATTTTTGTCAAGAAGTCCTAGTTGGTCATAGGGGATTTTTACATTTTGCTGTATTTTTGCTTGTATTTTGATTTATTTCAGGTTTTTACTTCTATATTAGTGAGTTATCTATATTTGACTTTTGGGTGTTACTTTTTTGTCATGATTTTATGTGAGAGTCATAGTACCTTCATAAAATGAATTGGGTAGACTAGGTCTTTTAATGCATCTTGAAATGGATTTAATGGCAAGGAAATGAACTATTCTTTGAATATTTAACAGGTAACATTTGTAAAACCTCTGAACTTGAAACTTTTTTGAAGATTTATTTCTTCATTTTTAACTTTTTAGTATTATTTTTCTTATGACTCTTCTAAGCAGCACATCACAGGTACTACTAACCCAATATTGGTTGCTTTTGCCACTCAATAGGGTGATTAACCTATTTCATTTATTATTTTAAATGATATATTCTCATTCTATATTTAGGCATTAAAAATAATACTTTGCTTCACACTCAGTTGCTTGCCTGCCTGCCTGATGCCTGATTTCCTTTTTTTCCTCATCCCTCCCTCCTTCCCTCTTTCCCTCTCTCCCCTCTTCCTTCCTTCCTTCCTTCCCTTCCTTTTTTCTTTCCCTCCTTCTTTCTTCTTCTTTCTCTTTTTGGGGTACAGACCATGTCATGCATGATTTTGTCATCTTTGAGAATTTGTAAGGTATGTACTCTGTTTCTAATTCTGTTAGTGGTTACCTTTATATAAAATATAGACTTGACACACTCAATTTTAAACTTCAGCAGGGTGAGGGGTTCATCTCTTGTTCACTGATGTATCCTAAGAACCTAGAAGAGAGTCTGACACTCTCAATGCTCAATCATTTGTTAAATGAATGAAGCTGCATAAGATGAGGCATTAACATATGTCCTTCTCTTGTCCTCTCCTAATCAACTGTTTTAACTCAATCTGGAATTATAAAAGCAGGCTGTTGTTTAGCAGCAATTATATTTACATATAAATCATGTTTTTAAGAATGTTTTTGTTTGCTATTTTTACATTCCATTTTATAAATATCATCATAACAATTATGTATATGCAGTTCTCTATGATTTATTGAATTGAGTGATTACCATTAAGTATTTATATGATAAATGTGTCTTGCATTTTTGTCTTTATTTTTTTGAAATCATATGGTATAATGTTTGCCAGTAAATTTTTCAGTCATTTTTTTAGGAATTCAATGTGAATGGTATGTGTTCTGAGTCTATAGATATATGAAATATTTCACTGGTGCCCTAACATATTAAATGCAGGTTTGTAGGTGTAGCACTTTGAACATAAATGTTTTCTTTTCAGAACTTCAGTTTTTCCTATTTTGGAAAGACGGATTGAAAACTTTCTAGGTTTTGTTATTTGCTTATTTTTAGATTTTATGTTTTTCTGTAAGTAATGCTGGATTTTCTTTTAAAATTGATATTCTGATAATATGGTAAGCCTTTTTGAACTTTGTAAATTTTCTTCAATTGTGTCTGATTGTCACAAATTTTTGATTCGTTCTGTTTTCTTCTGAGCAGCACCTGTGATGCTTACGTTGCATCTTGTTTCTCTGCCCTCTATGTTTAATGTCATCTTTTTTATATGTTCACTTCTTTTACTCTATATTCCATTGAAGTCTCTTAAATTTGCCCTCCAAAACAATTATTTGGTTTTTTGAAGCAAAAAGTTTGCTTTTGGTTATTTTGTTTTGGGGATTCTTGTTTTATTTTCTTTTTTTCATTAAAAAATTACTGTATTTATATCAGCTCTTTTAAAAATGTCTCTGTGGTCAAATTTTATTATGGTTTCATTATATTATACCTTTCTTTTTAAAACACAGAACAACTATTTAAAAAAATATTCTCCTTTTTTATGAAAAAGATATATATTTTAGAGATCTGATCATTTTCTTAATTTTGGCTGAAATATTCCTTCTTCCTTATAATGCACTTTGTTTTTGATATATTCCATGTTGATTTCTCCCTTTGCTCATACACTTGTCTATAAACACAGAGAGTTATATCTCCTATTTGCAGTCAGAAGGGGAGGTGGGATTTCTTGATTGGCTCTCACCACTTGCATGCTGGTTGCTTCCTCATCCAAGATTCAGGCTTCTATGGAAGTTAATTGCCACAGTTTCTGGTACAATTTGCATATGCAGAAAGACTTTTTCTAGTTTGGTTGTGCTGGGATTAATGGATGTATTTCTTCTGCTTTAACTGCTTTGCTCTCTGCCAGAACAGAGCATTTGAAAAAGAGTCTGAAGCTCTTTGTTGACAAATATTATTTTTTAAAAATCCCAAAAAACTATCCCCTCCAACACATATTAGTTCTAATTAGCTTCTTCTTCTTTTTTTTTTAGGTAATTACAAAAATTATTTGGGATATTTTTTCAGCTGTGTTTAGCAGGAAATACAATTCTAAGTTATTTGAAATAAGCAGCATATTTATTAACTCACATAATAAGAAGTCTAGTGGCAGAGTGGCTCCAGAGCTTATTCATTTAGTGGCTTAAAGACACTATAAGCTTCCAGGTATTTTCCATCTTTTTTCTCTGTCATCTTCAATTTGTTGGCTACTTTCCTCATCATTGGAAGATGGCTGTAGGAATTCCAGCCCTCACATCATCACTTGGGGAATAGCTTTGTTTCCTTCAATGTCTGTGGGATCAGGGTAAAGAGTTGTGATGAATCCAAGCTTTGCCCTTTATATTTTGAGGCACCTATGCTTCTCTGTTTCAGCTGGTTGAACAAAGGTAATTTAAAAAATGCTTCTCAATCTACTTTCATCAGAGCTGTAAGGAACAAGACTTTGCCATACAATGTTCTTTTTGATTTGCAGCATTGTTTTTGAACTTTTCTATTCTACCTTTATTCAGCTATTTTTCAATATTATTCATTAGACTAGGTACCCTGAACAAAGGGGTTGTGTCTGTGTTACCACTGCATGCCCACTGTCAAGTACATATACGGAATAGAGTAAGGCCTCAACACAGATTTGATGTATAAATGAACAGGCTTCTCTGCTCTGATCAGACCAGTCTAGCTACAGGCCAAACTCACAGAGCTGTTTATCAGCCTAAAATGCAGGGATTTCTGGATTCTTTTCTGCTCTGTATTCTATTCCGGACTTAGGAGCCCAAATGATTCTTTTAACCTTTAAGTTGGATCATATAATTCCTGTGTTCAAAACCTTTCTCTGTTTTAGCAACTAATGTAGCATAAAACCAATGGACTCAATCACCTCTAAGCTCTGTGATGTGAAATCTTGGCTTTTCTTTGACCTCACCTACTTTTACTTTTCTTTCCCTCATTTATTCCAATCCAGCTACACTGCACCTACACTACACCTTTCCTGAACACACCAAGTACATTCCTGCTTCAGGGGATTTACTTCCTGTCCCTCCTGCTCAGGATGTTTTTCCCATAAATCACCTCAAGTTTCACCCCCTCACCTACTCCACATTTTTGCCCAAATGCCACCTTACCAAGGAGACTTCCTGATCAGCCTATTTAAACACTCCTATAAAACCTCACCAGTTCTTCTTTCCTTCTGGATTTGTTTTCTACTCGATGTTTATCATCATTATCATCTGCAATACTATACATTTGCTTGTTAATTAGCCTATTGTGTGTCATCCCCCTGAACTGTATAAGCTTTTCAAGGACAGGACTTTCAGTTTTCATTATTTACAGCTGGACTCCTATTGTCAGGAATAGTGCTTAGCATAGATTTGGTGCTCAATAAAGAACTGAATGAATAAATGATCTGCCTTCTTTACTTGGAAACTGGAGCTAACTATACCTATCCTGCGGTTTTCCTGTGTGCATTAGTGATAGTGCGTATAAAGATATTAGTACAGTGCTGAGAACATAGTAGCAGATTAACAAATTATACCTTAAAACATTTTTTTAATTTTAAGGTGAAAACCTGGAGAATACCATGTTTCATTTAATTTCCCAAATATTTATGGAGAAATAACCTGTTATGGACAGGTACCATTTGTACAGGATATAAAGATAGAGACGGCATAGTCTTTATATTACAGATGCAGCACATAAACATGAGAGATATTTTGCATGCTCAGGCACCCCAAAGTCTTGCATGAACCATATTTAAATTCCTAAAGTGGTTCTATGTATCTCAAGGGCTGATAGAAAGACTTTTCATTAACAAATAGGAAATGCGCTTGTAAATCCCTCCTCTGCAAAAATGGCTTAGAACATTAGAATAAGGCATCTCTCTTTCTCTAAGTTATATTCTTTTCTAGGAATCTGAACATCTCTAGGAAAGGTAGATTACAAACTTACAGACTTCTGACAGATTCAAAGATCCAAATTTCTACCTCTTTATATGCTATTTATACCACCCACATCTCTGTGTCTTCAATATGCATATCTCTATCTACCTATGCACAAACATTGTGAAAAAAATCACATACTTTTATCATTCTGAAATATTTTTAGCCTACAAAAAACATAGAGAAGATAAAATAAACACCAGTGTAACCTATACTTAGTTTGATATGTATTTGATTTAAAACATTTGATTCAAATATTTTCTTAATAACTTAAATATTACAGCTGCTATTGAATACTCTTATTCTATTCTCCCTTCTTTGCTCACCAGAGATAACACTGAATTTGTTGTTTCTTATTATTTTAAGCTTTTCCTTTAAGCTTTACAACTATTAAATCCTGGATATAAATCACAGATATGGTTTCATTCACCTTCATATTCATATTAAAACAAAACAAAATAGGATATCTCATTTAAAACTCTGGATGCCTACCTTCTCTTGAAAAATCAGGAAACCTTGCCAATCCAGGTCTGCATTTCTGAATTAGGCAGCCAGCTGTATCTCCTCATCAGCATAGTTGCATTGAATGTCTGCTAACTTACTTCAGGCCCGATTAGTGCATTTATATTTCTTATCAGGCCTCTGCAGGCATTTGCATTTGTAATTCCTGTTCTGTGAACTTTAATCTATTTAAAATAGTTTCTTCTTATTTTGTTTCTTTTTTGTGTGTGTGCATTCCTGCTTTGAAAACTATTCTTTTATTGAAGAAGATGGATGCAAAATTGATATTTTCTCCTTCCCACTATCACCAGTGCCCAGTTTACCTAACTTCCCAAGCAGTGGGCCTATTGTCCCATATTTTTCTTGAATTGAATGCAGCAACAAATGCTCCTTTTCTTTCCCTTTATGAGACTGATGCTATTGTTAGAAGTATACACTCCCCTTCTCATCTCTTAAAAATCTTCCTTTTCATTTATTAAACTAAATCTTCAGGGATTACAATCCCCACCAATCTATATTTTGTTGATCTGGTGTATATTTTATTCCATCCTTGTCGTCAAAAGAAATTCTTAAGCCAGGAATGGGTAATGAATAAAGAGAACGACCCATGGTTTCATGTTTCAAGGCCTGTGTGGAGAAAATCAAACTCTAATAACAAATAATTATTTTGGACATCTGAATTATTCATTTTATTTTGAGAATAGTTAATGAATACCTGAGAAAGGATAATGCTCTTAATTTATAATAATGCCAGATTATAAATGCTACACTGTTTAGTGACTACTATGAGGACAAATGGCAAGTTTGGAAAAATATCCACATGTGTATTTTCTTAATACACAATACCTGCAACACTTCCTTTCTGGAGCATCAGAATACCCCAGGCATCTATTGGCAGCAAACCAAGAAATCACTCTGTTGATTTTATTCCCTTGTAGAACCGCATACATGTTCTTTGCAGCTTCAGAATTCAATCACAGCAGTTACAATTTCTCCAATACCAATTATAGCCAAAACCAGTGTACTACATTGTGTTTTTCACATTCCCTTAAAAAGGAAGCACATTCCTGATACAGACCCCTAGGTTCTAGGTTTAACCCCTAGGTTAAAGTCTTTAGCAAGTTGCTAAAGACTTTAAATAGGAAAATGTGATATATTTCTTTTCTTTAATAACAGAGTTCTAATTCTTGTTTTTCTTCAGAACTTTTTTTTTGATATTCCTTGTTGGATGAAATTGTATAAGATTTCGTTAGCTTATATTTGAAAGTCACAGAGAAAGAAGATAAATCACCTTAAAGGAATTAAACTAGAAAAATAAGAGAAAACATACAAAGCTGATTTTAGACCCTCGATTTCTTTGAACAAAAGTGGCTTTAAATCTACAAAGTGCTCTTGGTGATGCTAAATGTTTTCTCTCTGCTCTTTAATGAAGAGCTGGCAGTCATTTAGTGCAGAGTTTTAGCTGGGCAGAGCATAAATACCTATGTTCAGGTAGTTTTGCTTTCTATCCTGAAATATTTTCTTAAAATTCTATATTTGGAGTAAAAAATATGCCTTCTAGAAATATAAACCATAGTGTGCCTTCTTTCATGGACTGAGGGCCATCTGATTTTCAATTACATGACAAATTAATATGTTCCAGAATACAAGTCATTCCATGAAAAGTTAAGGCATAAAGAACATATAATATGCATATTAAAGTTATGCTACTTTCATTATTGCATTGATTTTGTGGCATTACAACTTACTTAAAAATTCAAACCAGGTATTAAAACTACGTGCACCCCAAAAGAAAGATATACACCAACTTTGTTTTAAAAGAAACAGTATTTATTAAGAAATTATACGCTGAATTCTCCTACAGTCTGTGAAGATGGTTTCTTCCATTTCCACAGCACAAGACAATGGCTAAGGGCATCTGGAAAACACTTTCAATACCAGGGAATGGAGAGTTCCTAGTAATAGGAGATGAACTGAAGTGATGTATGTACTAATTTGAACTTTTGGATCCAAAGACAAGGCAATCATCCCTGCCAATCTAGTTCTTACCTGTCTGGGCATCAAAACCTGTCCATGGGATCTCCTACCCAGACTGAAATATTGGGTAATAATTGGGTCATTTCAGTTCAGTCAAGCAGAGAATGCTCAATTTAATCACAGGGCAAACCAACAGTCCTTTAGCTATTGAATTACATCTGAAATATTTGCATTATTTATTAATAAAAATGGTGCTTATTGAGGGCAGAAATAAAACTTTTCAAGTATTTTATCCTTATGATCTGAAGTACTTTAAACTATAACTTAAAAATAAATTATAAAAACTAGCATAAAATGCATCTTTTCTTACATGACATTGTTGGAAATAAGTTTTAAGTGTATAATTGCAATATCACCTGACTTTTATATATGACCAACAGTAAAACATGCTAATCATAAAAATAGCTTTTACAAATATACATTTGTATACGGTGTCTCCCTTAACATTCATAAATGTCCTCCACATTTTAAGACTTAAAAAAAACATAATTAGCAAAGGGAAAAAACACATTTACAATCTAAACCATAAAAACCTGACAATTATACAGCTTAGAACATAGAAGAAATGGAATTTCTAAAATTGAACAATACTGTCCATTTTATTTGGGTTTTTATAAATTGAACCAAAGATGCTGTTATGCAGTAAGAAGCCTCCTTTCATATTTCTGGGTGTTGTCACAGTTTCTTTTCTGCTTTTATGGCATCATTCATTACTTCAGATCACTTTATCTGCAGAAACTGAGAAAAGAAAAAAATATTTTAAAATATAGAGATTTATATTTCATTGCTGATAGCATGCATAAATAAATAAGTTGGAATTTAAGGCTTAATCAGGAGAAGGATAAAACAAGTCTTAAGTCTTTAGGACAAATACTTTTGAGAAGCTTAAGTTCTCAGATCCTTTGTTGTACACAACACTAAAATTATTTATATTTATAGCATGATATGATTTTTAAAAATCCAGCTAATTTACTGACTGAGATCAACAATTATTTTTCAACCTGAGTTCTTGTCCAGGTCAGAAGAGAACAACTTGAAGTTCTAGGCTAGGGAAAGAGATTTGGGTTGCTCATGAATCTCTGCTGCCCCTAAAGAGTGAACATAGGATATTTTTCCACTGGAAAAGGCTTTGAACAGTGCATTCCTAAGCCTTACGTACCTGGGATAAGAGAAAAAGCCAGTACAGGACTCTGATCTGAGTTACACAACCTTGGTTTCGAAAGAAGAAAGCTAGAGGCAGGGAGGACAGTGGAAGACTCATGGTGCAACCATGAGCCAGAAAACACCATATAAGAGTCAAATTTCAATTGGTTGAAGAATTGAATTGAGAAATTGAATATGAAGATAAAATAATGTAAGTTTATTTAGATTAGTAGAGAAAGGCATTTATTTATCCTAGAATCCTATTAAGTTCAAGGTCTTTCTATTTAAGTAAAATATATAATTACACCAATTATCCAACAACTTCAAAGGTTTTTTGCAATTAGATGGGAAACCTATGTGTATGTCTTATGAACCAAAGACAAGCAAATCAGTTTGGATGGGAGTTGCTGCGAGAAGGACATCGTGCATTAGTTATCAATATTGGGGGAGAAGAATACCTTGTAGTGCTCCTGGTTATCAGTCCCAGGGGAGAACTACAAACATTTTTGTCTTTGTATTTTGGTACCAAAGTTGCCAAGGAAAACCTAACACAGTCAAGCGTTGGATGGAATGACACTTTACAGCTCTAATAGTGTGTGCTGGTCCACTATAGATAGCGAGTCTCCCTGGCAGTGGATGGAGGGCAATTGGTCTATGACTATCCCTGTTGCTACTGTAGAAGGACCTGGAACCCACTCTCATGGAGTCTGAAATACTAAAAGATGGAGGTGTGCCTGAGGACCACTGATGCACGCATTTAAGCAGGACAAAGGAACACTTATTTAGCTTAAAACAGGGAAAGTATTTCCATACAAGTCTGTAAGACTGACTGCATGGGCTCTTTATTTCTCAGTAAGAAAGTACTCCAGACTCAAGGCCTATTCTTATGTGGCTGAGTGAGGGCTGACTGATCATATGTACAGGCTACCCTTTCCAATAGTTGCTGACTCCTATGAGTAGCCAGAGAATTAGGTAATTTGACCCTTTATTAAAGTTTTGAGTCCTGTGATATAGAGCTTATGAAAAAGACTGATATGGCAGTTGAGGTGGTGAGAGTTGCTCTGGGTGTGTGCAGCTTCAAGTCACATGTCCTACCAAGATCACAGTCGAAAGGAACTCAGTGAACCTGGATGGTATTTTCTCTTCCTTCATGGGTGTGTAACTTTCACACTCAAGAATAGATGTACACCTCAATAATTTTAGTTAACTGGATGTCATCTTCCTTAGTGAGTACATGTCTTTTAATTCTAGGAAGATTTAGAGTTGAACATAAAATGTTTACAAAAACAGAAATCAGAGTGCTAATATTTTTGTGTTAAGAAATCTGTGAACATTTGGTACTGTAAACATGTTACTTCAGATAATTTAGTCTATTAATGTGGCAGTCTTATGATTTCAGCTTAGAATATGCAATTAAAAATTGAGACATAAGATTGCAGTTTTGTGATCTGAAATCTTACATCCACATCTTATGTTCATGTGTGATATTAGAAAGTCTAAGAAAACTTTAGGCCATCATATTGATACATGTAACTTACTAGATTTTAAGAATTATCTCATTCTCAGAAAGATTTTATTTGTTAAACCAGACAAATGAAGTACTTAAAAACATGATATATAATATGTAAAATTTACAAATGTCATTTACCACATTTAATTAACTAATCAGGGACAATCATTTTTCAAAGGACCCTTAGAAGTACTTTTGTAAAACTTGCTCTACTTATAAATATAATCCTACTAATAAATGCCTAACAATATTGATTAAAAACTTTCATAAATCAAACAACTAAAAATAACAAAATATATACCCTTAATAGTCTTTTCTCCAGTCAAAGCATTAAAAAAACTTATATACCCAGGAAAGAAAATTTCATGGGTGAGGCCTAAGTACATTTTGATACTTTGATATTCTCTCTCTCTCTCTCTCTCTCACTCACTTTTTGCTTCTCTCCCTCAGTCCCTCTTTCTTTTTCTTCTCCCTCTCTTCCTCATGCAATCTATACTATATCCTTACTGATCCAACATATATGTATCTTTTAAAATGAAAACGTTATTATTTGTGTTCTTTATGTAGTGCCAGGCTGTATGCATGTATGTGGGAAGAGTAATTTAATCTTTAAAGCACAAAGTCTTGAACTTAATGGTTCAAAGTCAGTGTGCTACTTTTTTGCATGGCGTAAAGGAGACTTTGTACATTTCCTGTATGTGCATACCAAAGATCATCCCTTATCAATGCAAAATGAATACCTTAATAAAGAGAATTAAACTTAGCCTATAGAATGGTACTGACATGCAGACACAAAGCATTGTGGTTTGGGGGTTTTGATGGATAACACCTATGTGCAGGAAGGAACCGAGGCTCTTTATATGCTCGCATTGCACTCTTTCCTCGAAGGCCTCCATTGATCACATTTTTATTACATATGGAAGATGCTTAAAATGCTGTAGCAGCTGTGTATGTAAAGTTTACTAATCATTGTGTTTCTTCAGGTTAAGTGATGGCAGGTGACATTAATTTAGTATATTCTAACACCATCCTGCTGGTCTCAAAAAAGGTAATGAATGGTTGTTTAGCAATAATCCATTTTGTTAGGAAGAAAAACGCAGCCTGCAGATTTTTTTGTGCATATTCCATTACCCCAGTATGATTTCTCCTCAACCCTTCCTTTATTCCTTGATGGTAAATGATTACATAAAAATAATTATCCTGGAAAGAAGAAAGGTAGGTTTGGAAATAATTTATTGAAGTCTTATTTCCTTGTCATAAAACTTCAAAGCATTTGCCTGTCAGTAGTACAAGACAAAAGCTTCATTAACTTTGCACTGTGAAATATGGATACAAGTCATGAATAGAATTCTCCTTATCTAAAAACAACAAAATATATTCACCCTGGGACTTCCCTGGTGGCACAGTGGTTAAGAATCCACCTGCCAATGCAGGGGACACAGGTTCGATCCCTGGTCTGGGAAGAACCCACATGCAGTGGAGCACTAAACCCGTGTGCCACAACTACTGAGCCCACGTGCCACAGCTACTGAAGCCCACGTGCCTAGAGCCCATGCTCCACAACAAGAGAAGCCACCGCAATAAGAAGTCCACGCACCGCAACGAAGAGTAGCCCCCACTCGTCACAACTAGAGAAAGCCCACGCACAGAAACGAAGACCCAACGCAGCCAAAAATAAATAAATAAATAAATTTATATAAAAAAAGAAAAAAAATATATATATTCACCCTGCTTTCCATAGAACTTGTAGTCTGAGAAAAGACTAGCTGTTTGCTTCTAAAGGCATGGGAGGAAGGAACGACTATGACTTTCCTGCTGCTTTTTCTCAAAAAAGACAGCCACTTAAGGAGCTGATTGGTTTAGTATAATGTGAAATTAATTGTGCTTTCCTTCTCTTGACTAGTGGGTAATTTATCTTCTGGCTGTATAGGAGCTTGGATGCTTTTAAAATAAATTCTCCTGATGATGAATTCTTTTTCAAGTCTCAATCTCTCCTATTTCTGAAAAACAACAAAAAAAGCCACTCAAATGGGCTTAGTTTGTATTGAACCAAGCAATTTACTTCTATTTTACAAAGATGAAAAAGATAGTATTAATCTACAGGGAAAGCACATTTAATTTTAAACCTCATGCATTAATATATTTGAAATAAAATAAATACAGCAATATATTGAATAAATACACCTTATTTAGAGTTTTACCAAAAAATTCCCATAATACTTTTAAAGAAATATTCTTTCTTTCATGTCAGAAATGCTTCTGGTTATCTCTTTTCTATTTGAGATTTATAACTAATAAATAGATAATCTATATTTCTAAATAGCATCTACAGAGCAAAAAAGGTAAATGAAAATATGTGGGTAATGCAAGCTATATAACATTTTATGGAAAAGCAAGTCTCATGAACAAGAATAATCTATATTTGTTGTCACCATTAATTATGTTTATTGAGTAATTATTCAGCCATTCACTTTTTATAGACAATGTGAATACATTTGGCTTTTACAAATCCCTTATTACAAATGAGATCTAATTCAATTCAATTCAAATTTCTAAATAACATAAACAGATTTCCAGGAGCGATTGTTCATTATAAATTAAAACTTACCTTCTATTAATAAGCTCTTGGGGCCAAAATTGCATTATACTGTAAGGTGAAAGAATCACATAAGAAAATCCATAATGGAATGAAAACCAAGAGGGCCGTAACTCACCAGAATGGTACAAATGAAGGCAGCTGCTCTACTATGTGATTCTTGGAGGCTGATAGTCTCCAATCCTGGTGATAGGGGTAGAGTAGGATAACTAAATAGTCAGTTTAGAAATCCCACTAGGGAATTCAAGATAGAAAGGGAATTTTAAGGGAGTTTGGGAGACTGTTATAAGCTAATGACCACTCAAGGAAAGAATCCAGTAACATAGCAACAATCTACACTACCTTGAAGGAAGACCAGGTTCACCCAAGCACCAGACACACTCAAGCCACAGCCCCTGATAGTTAAAACACAAGACAATAGATATGGCGTCTGAATCTTGTGACATGAAGTCAGACAGTTAATAGTCCTTGAACAGTAGCACTTCTGCATGTAGTCAAGACAGAAATATAGGTGGAAGGGGACATTATACCGAAAGCTGAGATGAATTACCACATTTTATTCACAGTATATGTTACCATCCTTTTGCTAATAATATACATGTGATTTAAATAGCACCACGATAGTCCCAGTTAAACCACATAGGGTCAAAGGAGGAACTAATGATGTAAGCATAGACGTCTGCTCAAGAATGTGGAAAAAGGTGATCTTCTCCCCCTCCCCACTTTTGTTTATGAAAATAAAGTCCTCTCAGTCCTTGAGGCAGAGCCCCTACCACCTGCCCACTTGTATTTCTCACAAGCATGTATGTTAATAAACTCATTCTTTGCCTGCCACTTTGCTTCTCACTGAATTCTTTCTTCACCGACACAAAATAACCTGAGCTTCAGTAAATCCTGACACCAGATGAGCAGTTTCAATTAAAATACAGGGGGGTTGAGTCCCCTCCTAAGTCAGGGATCATGGGTTCAAGTACCAGTATGAGTTTTGGCTGGTTCGAGTCCCACCTGAAAAGGAGTGCAGTTTCACTAGGGTGATGACCATTTAGGGAAGGAGGGTGTGGAAAACAGGAGAAAACAAGAGTGTAGTAACCAGCCAGAAATTTGGAAATAAGATGATCAAATTGTTTTCTGAGACTATAACTTGAAGATTAAAACTGAACTGATCAGGGCAGAAAATATGCAATGTCACTTAAGACAGGCTGAAGATTTTAGGGTCTCTGAGACTTGATTAGAACATAAATGAAGATTATTAAATCAGCCAAAGGAAAAAAATGTGTTGATCTGAGAGAGACTTGTTTGGCACTGCAAGCACAGAAAAACAGGAAAGTCTCAGAGGGCAGTTTAGTTGTGCCATTCAGGGGCTGTCCACAGGAGAAGGTGGCCAGACCCTGGAAGTGTACTTGGCCCATAATGACAGGTATATTCCTATTACAGACATGGACACATCAGGCAGACTAAGAACATTCAATTAACACTCTGTTCTAAATCCATGCTTTCCAAGTAGAGCTTCTGATTACAATTCTGAGCAGCTTGATTTACTGGAGGAGAATGCTCAGGCCAGAGAACATTGGGCTAGCCTCTCTTTCAGTTAGTCTCCCTATAAATGCATAAACAGATCTTCTGGGTTGATTGGCCAGCCTATTCCAGGTTGGTTAACATTTGTCTGAGGTACTGTTCCTGTCTCAGCCTGCTGACAAAGAAGTTCTGGGAGCCTGGGAGGCTAGCCCCAGGTTATGGACTGTGGAGGATGGTAACGAGACCTTGTGGATCTGCTTTGCCAGCTGATCTCTCCTGGTTTTACCAATGCTTGCCATGTGCATTTCAAGGTCAGGCAATATTGATAAAGCTACATGACAAGGAATAGAGGACTTCATCAAATATGAGCAATAAGGAATAATTCAAAAAGACACATGCACCCCAATGTTCATTTCAGCGCTATTTACAATAACCAGGTCATGGAAGCAACCTAAGTGCCCATTGACGGACGAATGGATAAAGAAGATGTGGTACATATATACAGTGGACTGTTAGCCATAAAACGGAAAGGAATTGGGTCACTTGTAGAGATGTGGATGGACCTAGAGACTGTCATACAGAGTGAAGTAAGTCACAAAGAGATAAACAAATGTTGTATATTAACGCATATATGTGGAATCTAGAAAAATGGTACAGATGAACCGGTTTACAAGGCAGAAATAGAGACACAGATGTAGAGAAAAAAACATATGGACACCAAGGGGGAAAGGGGGGGTGGGATGAATTGGGAGATTGGGATTGACATATATACACTAATATGTATAAAATAGATAACTAATGAGAGCCTGCTTTATAGCACAGAGAACTCTGCTGTACAGTAGAAACTAATACCACATTGTAAAACAACTATACCCCAATTAAAAAAAATTATCTCCTCCTGCTATAGGTGAAGATATTAAGGCACAGACAAGCTGAGTGACATGTCCAGGTAGTTGGTCTAAGCCCTGACTAGTTCTGGGATCCTGACTGCTATCAAAAATTCTTTTTGTTACACTGTTGGTTCTCAAACTTTAGTGGGTCTCAGAATTACTGAGTGGATTTGTTAAACTGAGATTGCTGAATTTCTGTTTTTCTAGTGTTGTGGGCTGAATTTTGTGTCTTCTCCAAATTTGTATGTTGAAATTCTAATGCCTAATGTGATCATATTAGGATGTAGGGCTTTGGGGAAGTTATTTGATCATGAGATAGAATCCTCAAAAATTGGATTAGTGTCCTCAGAAAAGAGGTCTCGCAGAGTTTCATCACCCCTTCTGCAATGTGAGGACACAGTGAAAAGACGTCAGTCTATGAACTAAGAAGTGGGCTCTCACCAGACACCAAACCAGTCAATGCTGTGATCTTGGACTTCCCAGCCTCCAGAACTGTGAGAAATAAATGTTTGTTGTTGATAAGCCACCCAGTCTGTGGTCTATTGTTATAGTAGCCTGAATAGTCTACAACAACTAGGTCTGAAATGAGGCCCAAGAAATTGCATTTCTTTTAAGGCTGTGAGTGATGCTAATCTGGGCATCCTGCTCTTTGAGAACCACTTTGTTTCACTGTTGAGAGGCGTTCCTTGTGGGCCACTCACATTCCTACATGTCTTGCTGAGTGTGCTAACATCGCAAAACTGACTATTTTTTCTCAAAGCCCACTTCTCAGAATTATTTATTTGGCTGGCAATCCTGAGAACTGAGGACCGTACTCAGGAATGTATCACATAGTTCTGCAATAAATCTAGTTTCCCTCTGGACAAAGAACAGGTTTGCTTACTGCTTGCTAGGAAATTAGATCTCCAAAACTCAAGGTCTCTCTCCTGCAATGCATGCAAACTCTACCTGGCCTTCCATCTCTGACGTGGGTCTTGGGTCAAGGAAACCAGTGCAGCTATCCTGATACTTGTACTCCTGATACTTGTACTCTCTTGCTGTGAGTAGCAGAGTCTTTTGTTTCAGGAGTCTTCTGTCTTTTATCAGCATCCGTGGAACTAGGGATGTTTAATTTACTAGCTTGTATAGTTATTTTGGTGGGAGTTCTCTGGCTTCAGTTGTCCTAAATACCATCAAACTTATTTAAGTTGGGTGCAACTTGTGACCCAGTCTGTAGTGCACATTAACTATAGTGATTCTTGGTAAGTTATGACTCCACTGGCCAACTGTCTTCTGGATGTATTACCTGGTCACTCTTACTGCTTCTTTCCTATCTCCATCCCATTTTCTCTCTCCTTACTTATTTTTCCCTCTGATTCCTAATAGTTCAGTTTTATAATCCACACCCATTATTCTGCCCATTATTCCCATGTCTTTATCTTATTCTCCATCTCTCTCTCATGACCAAGAGACAAAACCCTAGCTATTTATACTATATTGGATCACAAATATCCAAATCATTAGACTTTGTTATTCCATAACCAAATGGAAAGATGTGAAAACTGGGAAAATCAGTCATTTTCTATAGCATCATTGAATTTACTACATAAGTAATGTTCAGATGTTTGGTGTCCTCTCATAAAATGAAGGAAAATACAAAACAATATTATAAAACCATCATAAAAGTAAAAGGAAAAAGAAAATGAAATTAATGTTAATTTAACTTTATTTACCAAATTCAAACAAATTGTGTTCTTACAAATGTTATAAAGTGATTGCTAAACTTTTGACATTCACGTTTTAGTTTATGACATTGATTGTATAGATACAATATAAAGAGTTTTCGATATTGAACTGAAAATAGCGTGCTAATGTAAAATTACAATTAGAAATGTCATATTCTTTATGTATATTTGGTTTGGGACATGGCTTGCTATACATGATTAAAAAAATATTTTCAGAGTTAATTACATCATTTTTGTATCTAATTGCTACTATCTCTAACAAATACATTAGTGCAGTAATAGTCTTTACATCTAGACACACAGATAATTTGTGTTTCTGGAGTACATTTCATTTAACTGAAATAACAAATAATATTCAAATAAAAGGGGAATAGTATCTTCTCTTTTGGGTTCATCATAGGAACAATTTGTTTAGTGTCGTAAAGTGCAACAATGTCAGAAGACATACATTGTCCTCTCTATTGTCACTCCAGAAGCATTAACAAGTCAGAGTAACAGAGGAGTTAAGCAGGTTACCTAGGATTGTAGAATGATCTTGTCTAACCTCCCAACCAAAGCAGCAGGGCTTTCCATTGCTGGTGGGAACATAACTTTGCCTTGACTAGCTTAGGGGGATACAGAACTCTTTACCTCACAAGGAATCTTGCTCCATTTGTAGATAATAGTGGTTAGAAGAGAATTTGCTTCGTTGACTCTAAATCTGCTAATTGGCTGAACTATATATTGAGACAAACCTAGAGTGTGGTGACAAATCAGACAGTCAGACAGAATTTGAGAGGTATAGAAGTACCAGGAGATTCCCGTCTATGGGACATGGATCCAGGTCATTTCTCCAAAGGTAGTAAGGGAGAGGAAGGCAGAGACCAACTCCAGGGGGAGGTGAACGGTATCAGACAGAACATTAGAGCAGGAATCTGAAGAATAAGATTTTCTTGTTTTGATTCATTTATTCATTTATATTTTGGGACCCCATTTGTTCCCAGGAATAAGGAAGGATCCAGTTGTTAGAATAAACCTAGAGAAACTAATAAGTTTACAGTAAGAGAGACAACAAGAATGTCTTACAGTCTGAAGCATCTGAATTACTTAGCTAAGACTCCCTTGATTTGCCCCAAGTAGAGATTGGGTTTGGGCTATTCTTAGAATCTGGGACTGGGTTAACACTGTGGGTATGGACCACAAGCATCATAATAACTTTTATTTGTATAGTGTGTGAAAGTTTATAAAACACTTTATACATATATTCCCATTTGAG